>NC_137680.1:31678428-31703428 GCF_963989245.1 Nansenia antarctica
TTCTGCGCTGACCTGAGCGGGCGGTTACACATCAACACGGTGGTGCGCATGAGCGTGGACAAGCTGCACGACCTGCTCTTCTCCGCCGACACCCACTTCATTCAACACCTCTTCTCCCAGCGCCACTTCACAGGTCAGAACACACACCCCTGTTGTGCCCCCCCCCCACACCCCTGTTGTGCCCCCCCACACCCCTGTTGTGCCCCCCCCCACACCCCTGTTGTGCCCCCCCCCCCACACCCCTGTTGTGCCCCCCCCCACACCCCTGTTGTGCCCCCCCCCCCACACCCCTGTTGTGCCCCCCCCCACACCCCTGTTGTGCCCCCCCCACACCCCTGTTGTGCCCCCCCCACACCCCTGTTGTGCCCCCCCACACCCCTGTTGTGCCCCCCCCACACCCCTGTTGTGCCCCCCCCACACCCCTGTTGTGCCCCCCCCCCACGCCCCTGTTGTGCCCCCCCCCCCACGCCCCTGTTGTGCCCCCCCCCACACCCCTGTTGTGCCCCCCCCACACCCCTGTTGTCCCCCCCACACACCCCTGTTGTGCCCCCCCCCACACCCCTGTTATGCCCCCCCCCACACCCCTGTTGTGCCCCCCTCCCCCAGCGCTGTTGTGCCCCCCCACACCCCTGTTGTGCCCCCCCCCACACCCCTGTTGTGCCCCCCCACACCGCTTAAGCTTTGAGAGTGATGGACCTGCTAGTTATGGCCTCTTGGCTTCCTCTCAACTGTGTGGCTCCTCGTGCACTAATGCCCATCCTTATGACATCATGTTTGTTCAGCTCTCCCTCTAGTTAGCTGAATGGTGAATCTTCTGCTTGCTCCGGCAGTACGGGTGAAATGATGAGACTGACACAATTCGGTTTGATTTCCTTCTTCCTCTAATAAACAGATTGTAAAACTGAACACAACACATTGATATTAGTACATGTAAATAATTAACAGTGAACAAACTAACAGAAAAGATTTAACAAACTACACAATCACACAGAACTCAACTTACCAACTCCCATCTCTCTCTACAACTGATCTCCAGTCTCCCCTGTCTCTCGGATCACACTCATTGAGCCCGCCCCCATTTCTATCTAACCAATCACTCCACTCATGCATACTTTTAACCAATCACAATCAACAAATAAAATAACCCCCAAATGAACCCTCCCATGGATTAGCCAAACACCTCCCACTTGGTCCATTGGTCCTTTATAACTAAATGGACCACAACTTTCCCTCTCTTCAATACAGTCATTTTTTACTGCTCCTCCACGGGTAGCAGCACGACCACCCGCCTGACGTCTCGGTCGAGCGTTGGGAAGAGATCGCGGCCTTCGCTCCTTCTTCGTCCTGAAGCCCCCACTCCTAAAGCAGGCTGGCTTAGGCAAACCCTCACTCTTACGTCCCGAACCAGCCCCTTTTCGTCTGGTCTCGCTTCCACAACCCGCCCCAGGCGGAATTGCCCCCTTAGGGCATTTTGGTCAGCCAACCAGACCACGTCTCCCACGGCCACATTTCGGGCTTCTCTGTGCCACTTGGTGCGGATGAAAAGCCCGGGCCCAGCCAGTTGACTCCACTGTCGCCAAAACCGTCCCACTTCTTCCTGGACGCCGAGGCGTACTCCGCCTCTTGTCTCCCTCAGGCGAGTAGCCTCCCACTTTGCGTCTTCTGGAGCCCTCCTGCAAAACAACCACTGCCTAACAGCTCGCCGGACCCACCCAACTACCCGAATGAGCCTGCCTATTTCACTGAAGCGTTCTGGCTCAATCAGGTCCATGAGAGCAGCGCCCCAAAGCCTCTCCCTCTCATGCTCGAGGTCCCTGGAACTCCCAACCGGTGTGGATGTCCCCTTTGCATTTGCTTCCTCCTCAATGGCGCATTTCGGGTCCAGCCCCTTCCTCGCCTGAGCGCGTGTTACAGTTGCAGTGAACGCTTTCCGTTGCAGCATGCTCACGCGGTCTCGAGCACTTACAGCCACTCCCCTGGATGTTTCCTCGCTCAGCTGATCAGCCAGCACCAACACCTCTGACTCTGGCTCCACATTGGCCCTCGTTTCTGCAGGCTGGCCCTCTTTGCTCCTCCCACTTTGACCCGACTGGATCCGTGGTTCCGGAGCGAAACCTCCAGCGTTGAGCGTCCTCTCGATTCCCTCCGTGATGCTCCTCAGCTCTCTCCTGTCGCCATGAGACGCTAGAATGTCGTCTACATAGGTGTCCTCCTCAAACGCTCTCCGCTCTTCTTTTAGGTGGGCGACCTCTGGCAGCCTTGCCGTCTTCCTCATGGCCAGCTGGGCGATGCATCCGGCTGGCTTGTCCCCGATGTTGACGCGGGTAATTGTGTAGGTTTTGATCTTCTTTTCCTCTGCAAGAGTCATCTCTTTCCCGCCCGGCTGACAATTTCCGCAGCGACACCCTCCGCACTTTGGCTCGCACGCGGCGCTGATGCTATCCCAGCTCCACCACTCGAGGACCTCTTTGTTGACCTCTGTTCTCCCGGTCTTTTCATGACCTTGCAGCTTCTGGTCTCCATCCTCTTCTTTTGCGCTGGGCGTCTTGCAGGGGATCTCCTCAAATCTTACTGCCTCCGTTTTCAGAGAACGTGCAAAGTGCGTCTGGGAGTTGTGTGCGGATCTTTCCCAACTTTCAAACAGGTCTGGGTGCGTTCCTCCCACGGTCTTCCCCAGAGGCCCGTCCCACAGCACTAAGTCTCCCGTCCCTCTTCTCCACCGTGGAGCGAGTCGTCCCTCTCGGTGGCTGATCAAGAGCTCGATTTCCTTAGGTCGGACCAGCTCTTTCTTCTCGACCCCAGGGAAGAACTTACAGAGTCGCTCTGGACTGATGACCTTGTCTGCACGAGCGATTGTGTCGAGCCCGTAGCATACCATCTCGTGGGGACTCCATCTGTTGTTGCTCCACGCCCTGACCTTTAGCAGGTATTTGTTAGTCTTGACCCTGACCTTCATTCCACCGACCCCCTGCACAGTCAGTGTTACTTGCCTCCGCTCCAGTTGGAGCCGATCGGCGGCCCGGTTGGTGATATAATTTGTGTCGGAGGCGAGGTCTATGAGGGTTCCCAGGGCATTTCCTGCTTCTGTTTTGACTATCAATGTCATCATTAGTACTGGATGTTCCTCTGGCCCATTCTCCGCGAAGAGACCCCCGCCTTCTGCGCCCGTGTTCAGCGTCATCGAGGCCTTACTGGTGAATGCGTCCACCCTCCTTTCCTGTTCAGGGTTGAGTCCCAAAGAGTCCAGGACTTCCCGTTGCTCATTAGAGAACCCTGGCCCTGTCTTCTTTCCCTCACTCCACTCGGGACACAGAAGGTAGTGATGACTTGCCCTTCCTTCATTCTGCTTGCACACTCTGCACAGGTACCGGTTACTACACTCCCCGTCGGCGCCGTGCATGCCCAAACATTTCTGACAGGCTTTGCTTTGCCTTGCTATGGCTCGTTTCTCTGCCAGACTGAAACTCTTGAACTTTTGGCAGAAGAATATTTTTCCACCGTGCTGATCGCTTCCACAGATGTCACACTCTTCTCTTCTTTCCGAGTTTCTGCCCGTGACTCTGGTTTCACCTCGATGTTCTTCCTCTTCTTCATCTACCGGTGAGTCTTTCTCCGTGGCCCTCGTGAATGCCCTCTTCTCCCATCTGACTGGCCTCTCCGGTGTTCCCCCAGAGGTCGCCGTGGAGCCTCGGATTCGCGCTATCCCCTCGAGGATTACTTCCTGCCTTTTCAGAAACAGAAGAAGAGCATCGAACCGCTTGTCTGGGGTGACTTGGTTTTCGGGTTCGGTTACAAAGGTAATCCAGCCTTCCTGCACGCGATCTGGCAGTTTGCCCTCGATGGCCTTAAGTACAAGTGGGTTCTTCATAGCGCCCACTTCTCCTAAGTCTGTCAGGTCCATGAGGGCTCTTTCCACTGCCTGAATAAGGTCGATCGCTTTCCTCGGCTGGTCTCCTTTTACCGCTGGTATTCTTTCCAATTCCTCAATAATTTGCAGCGCGATGGTTGCCTTGTCTCCAAACCGATTCTCCAAGGCTTTGAATACGTCTTCCGCTGAGCGGTAGCTCGAGAGTTTGAGCTCCTCGAAAACCTTTCGGTCTATGCTCTCGAGGAGGTGGAGTTTCTTCACCTCTGGTGATCCCGATGGGTCTCCCTGCTGCTGCAGGCTTTCCCAATCTTTCCGCCAGCGATGAAAATCTCTCATACACCCGCTGAACACGGGCAGCCTTGTTGGAGGGAGTTTGATCTTGGAGATGGCTCCAGTGCGGTTGCCTCCATACGTGGCGCTCTCCAGCCCTGCCTCCCGGGCTTGTTCCCATGCTTCCCGCTGAGCCTCCAGTAGTTTGGCGCGCTCTTGAGCGGCTATTTCTGCTGCCTTCAACTCAATCACGGCCGCCTTCTGCCTTGCCTCAGCGATCTCTTCTTCGGCCCCCAATTTCACCTTCGCTGTCTCCTTCTCAAACTCGGCCACGCTATCAGCTGACTTCAGTCTTGCCTCAGCGGCTTTCCTTTCCAGCTTGGCAATAGCTTCTTTATTTTCTCTATTTGTCGCTCGATCTTTGGCCTCTTCTTCGGCGAGAACGTCGGCCCTTTTCCTCTCATCTTCGGCGAGAGCGTCGGCCCTTTTCCTCTCATCTTCGGCGAGAGCGTCGGCCCTTTTCCTCTCATCTTCGGCGAGAGCGTCGGCCCTTTCTCTATTTGTCGCTCGATCTTTGGCCTCTTCTTCGGCGAGAACGTCGGCCCTTTTCTTCTCACCTTCGGCGAGAACGTCGGCCCTTTTCCTCTCATCTTCAGCGAGAGCGTCGGCCCTTTTCCTCTCATCTTCGGCGAGAGCGTCGGCCCTTTCTCTATTCGTAGCTCGATCTTTGGCCTCTTCTTCGGCGAGAACGTCGGTGGCCATTTGCTTTGCTGCGGCGGCCTTGTCGGCCATTTTGTCAGTATTCTTCTTCTCAACTCTTCCAAATTCAGTCACAAACGTTTCCCAAAGTTCATCCCTTTTGTCCTCCAGCTCCTCTAGTGACTTTCTCGTGTTGCACGCCTCAACTACAGGGATCCACTCCCCCCAGCTTGATAGCAGACTTCGCGCTTTGATGATGAGGTTCTCTGTGAGTGTGCTTCGTTCTTTACAAACGTCGTGGGTTGCCTCTTCTAGACTGATCCTCTTCGCGCCTTCGTGACTCCTTTCTGCTCGTCTAATTGTGGATGAAAGTTCGACCCCCGCGAACCTTGTCCACATGTTGGCCTTTAAGACGTGACCGGCCTGTTCAACCTTCTGAGCTCTCTCCTCAGCGGCATTGGTGATGTCTTGAAGAAGCTGACTGTTACCTGTCTCAGGTTCCTGACTTGCTTTGGCCTGCAAACCTTCCTCATAATTGTCGTCTGCAGAGTTTAGGTCTTTCGCGTTTGACAGGAGCGCTATCCACTCGCGTTTCATGTCATCTTCGCCCATCAATGCCACTGACCTGATGATGTGGCGGTATCCTCTCTCAAAAGTGACTGCCAACTTTTCCCTTTCGGTCCTTAGTGCCTCCATTCTGCCTGTGACTCAGAAATAACTTGTGTGTACCTGTTTCGTCTTTCTATCTTATATCTTCAGCCCTCTCTGACTCCCTGAGCTGATTTGCGCTGGTCCCTGCACTTCCTTAACTAGTCTTCGGCAGCGGAACCAGGTTCACCGTGGGGTCATCCCAGGGATACTGCTAAAAATAAAATAATAAAGTGGGAGAGGATTTTCCTCCCCCCGACGACTTAATACCCAGGTACACACAAACCTATTTTAATGCAAACAGTCAAAAAGTCACAGAGAAGAGTGCTGGGTGTGGGTAGCTCTCTGGGTAGCTGCTATTAGCTCGCAATTCCTTTCTTGGTGGGTCTTGTAGGTTAGCCTAGCTGGCTGTGGATTCTTGCAGTTGGGTTAACCAGTTGAAGCTAGCCGTGGATTGTTTCACTCCTTGCCTGCCTAGCTAGCTGTAGCTTTGAGTGCTATAAGCTCTACCGCGTGCCTGCTGCGCTATTTCGACAGCAGGGCTAACGCTAGCTTAGCTGGCTAATGCTACGCTAGCTAGCAAGTGGCTAATTAGCTACAGTCGCGGGCGCCACGGCTCCGTTTCCGGCCTAGTTAGCTGTAGCCTTGAGTGCTATAAGCTCTACCGCGTGCCTGCTGCTCTATTGCGACAACAGGGCTAACGCTAGCTTAGTTGGCTAATGCTCCGCTAGCTAGCAAGTGGCTAGTTAGCTACAGTTTCGGGCGCTGCGGCTCCGTTGCCGGCTGGCGGCTGCATCACTAACCTGACCAGGCTTTAGCTTGCTCTTATCTCCGGTGAATGGATCCTTGTCCTCCCGGAGCTTCTGTTGCGTCCAACCGTGCTTGTATTCCTTAGCTAACTGACGGTCCGTCCTCCTGCGGTCGTCAGCGGGTGTTTTACAATTGTTCAGCTCTCCCTCTAGTTAGCTGAATGGTGAATCTTCTGCTTGCTCCGGCAGTACGGGTGAAATGATGAGACTGACACAATTCGGTTTGATTTCCTTCTTCCTCTAATAAACAGATTGTAAAACTGAACACAACACATTGATATTAGTACATGTAAATAATTAACAGTGAACAAACTAACAGAAAAGATTTAACAAACTACACAATCACACAGAACTCAACTTACCAACTCCCATCTCTCTCTACAACTGATCTCCAGTCTCCCCTGTCTCTCGGATCACACTCATTGAGCCCGCCCCCATTTCTATCTAACCAATCACTCCACTCATGCATACTTTTAACCAATCACAATCAACAAATAAAATAACCCCCAAATGAACCCTCCCATGGATTAGCCAAACAATGTTGGCTTTAGACAATTTGTGTTTGTTGGGATATATAGGGATGTAATTATCATCTTAGTGCTTAGTCAGTCCCCCCTCCCCCTTTTTTCTCCCCTCCTCTCTCCCCTCCTCTCTCCCCTCCTCTCTCCCCTCCTCTCTCCCCTCCTCTCTCCCCTCCTCTCCCCCCTCCTCTCTCCCCTCCTCTCTCCCCTCCTCTCTCCCCTCCTCACCCCCAAACTCAGACATAAGCCAGCCTATTGAAGCGCTAATGAGCACTCCAGAGTATTTGTTTACGCCGTGTTAACCTCCCTCCCTCCCGGTCTTTCCCTTGCTTCATCTCTCTCTGCCTCCTCCCACACTAACTCCATGCCCTAACTCCGCCCTCTCCCTCATGATATTAGGCCTAACTGTGTCTGTTTCTACAACACCTGCATTGCGACCGGCCTGAGGAGCCATACTTGCATAAATGAATAGGATACAGCATGTTGTGCTCCAAGACAAAGAGCCACAGAAAGTGGTCTGAGTGAAGCCGTGGAGTTCAGTTGGTCGGTGGCCTCCCTGATGTGTGGCTCTGCCAGCATTGGGGCATTGTGCAGCTTTAATTGGTGCATTTTTCTCTGTGAAGGAGTGTCGAGTATCCCCCCTCTCTCTTTCTTTTTCTCCCTCTTCCGCTCTTGTGCTCTCTCTCTGTCTCTGTCTCTCTCTCTATCTCACTCCTCTTCTCCCCTTCTCTGTCTCACACTTTTCTCTTTCTCCTTTTGTAATAATTCTCTCCGTCTCCCTCTCTGTCGCTCTCTCCCTCCTTTCTGTCTCTGCTCCTCTCCCAGACCTGTCAGTGCGTGACTGGCAGCAGGACAGCAGCAGTGGGAACACCAGCCGTGTCCTGAGCTACACCATCGCCATCAACAACCCTCTGGGTCCCAAGACCGCCCCTGTGGTGGAGACGCAGGTCAGTCTGTCTGTCTGTCTGTCAGTCTGTCTGTCTGTCCACTCCACCATCACCAGACACATGGACATGGGAAATACAGGAACATACAGGGGACTGAATTAGATAGCAATTTAGTAGAGTAGAAGAACAGAGACTTTTGGAGATGGGAGTTTGAGTATGGGG
The DNA here is from genome assembly GCF_963989245.1 of Nansenia antarctica. Taxonomy (NCBI): domain Eukaryota; kingdom Metazoa; phylum Chordata; class Actinopteri; order Argentiniformes; family Microstomatidae; genus Nansenia; species Nansenia antarctica. Next base: position 31,686,353 of record NC_137680.1, read on the forward strand.
GGCTGGGGCATTGCCATGATGTTTCACTAACAACTGACCAGTTCCATCTGAATTTGGTAGCTAGAGCACTAAGAGCAGTGTATTACTGTATTCCCATTGTTTGGTTGAGACCTACTTGTTGTTTGGCGTCCTGATCTGTCATGTGTCATGTGGCTACGCCAGTGGCTAGGCTACAGTACACTGCTCAAAATAATTAAGGGAACACTTAATCATCACAGTATAACATCAAGTCAGTTAAACTTCTGGGATATCGATCTGTCCAGTTCGGAAGCGTAAACGATTGTTAATCAATTTCACCTGCTTTGGTTCAAATGAAAGTGACAGCTGGTCGACAGGAGAGGCAGCAACAGCAAGACAACCCCCAGTGTGTCCCCTACACCGCCCCCCCAACGGAACCCCCCTTCCTTACCAAGAAAGAGGAATTATTACGGAGTTAGACCCCAAACAAGCAGGCTAAAATATCAAAGAACTAGCAAGCTAGCTAGCAAGCTCAGAGGTGATTAGATATACAATCTTTCTTATTCTGCTAGAAATGGGCTTTATGGTAATACCATATGACATTTACAGTACATGAGTACAATGTTTTTTTTTTAAGGTGAGAGTCTCACTGCATTGCCCACAGCAATCCAATATTCAATTATAATTATGTTATAAATTGATATGGATCAATGTATACCTCTTATTAGATTATACATACTCTGGTTGTTATGTTTGCCTTTTGGTTGACAGTAAAAGAGGGAGAGAGGAGGATAGAGAAGGAGAGAGAGCAGGATAGTGTTGGCACACCAGAGAGAGAGAGAGCAAGAACCAGGTGAGAAAGTGGACAGGTAGTCAAGACCACATAAGTAAGTAGCCTTGAGAACCGATGGTTCTCCAGCCTAATGGCCCATAGGGCAGGAGCCTATCTCCTGTTTCCGTGGCGTGAGGCGGCTTGATGTACAAGTACACCCCCTGGACATGACACTGGGGGGGGGGGGGGTCCATGCCACCGTCCATGCCACCGTCCATGCCACACCCCCTTAAGGCAGCAAACCTAGGGGAAACACTGAACCCCCAAAAAATGAAATGGGTTTTGCAGGTGGTGGCCACAGACCATAACCTCTCCTTATCCTTCCTGACTGATTTATTTCTAGTTTTGAATGTTGCTAGTGAAACACAACTGTGAACATTTCAAACCTGCAAACTGCGACACTTTAAATGAATGTGCAATAACACTATGTGCAATATGACAACCCTCGGGTACATAATGTTCAGAGATAGGAAATGTTAGAATAGGTATAGCATAGCATAGAGTACAGCACAGTGTTTTATTTGTATAGTATAGTATAGTGGATAGTGTACATAGCCTTTATTTATGTAAACCAGCTCTGTTCCCTTCTTGTTTTTAGTTTTTTTCCTAGCACCAGGGGAGCCCCCCCCTCCCAAATTTCGTTGTATGGTACCTGTACTATATCAATGACAATAAAGACCATTCATTCATTCATGCATTCATTCATTCATTCATTCATAGTGCCCTTGTCTCTACTGGTAGCATGAGGTGGTACCTGCAGCCCATTCAGGTTGCACAGGTCGTCCAGCTCCTCCAGGATGGCACATCCATACGTGCCATCGCAAGAAGGTTTGCTGTGTCTCCCAGCACAGTCTCAAGAGCGTAGAGGAGATACCGGGAGACGGGCCATTACACAAGGAGAGCTGGACAGAGCTGTTATAGAGGAGAGGTGGACAGAGCTGTTATAGAGGAGAGCTGGACAGAGCTGTTATAGAGGAGAGCTGGACAGAGCTGTTATAGAGGAGAGCTGGACAGAGCTGTTATAGAGGAGGAGAGGTGGACAGAGCTGTTATAGAGGAGGAGAGCTGGACAGAGCTGTTATAGAGGAGGAGAGCTGGACAGAGCTGTTATAGAGGAGAGCTGGACAGAGCTGTTATAGAGGAGGAGAGATGGACAGAGCTGTTATAGAGGAGGAGAGCTGGACAGAGCTGTTATAGAAGAGAGCTGGACAGAGCTGTTATAGAGGAGAAGAGCTGGACAGAGCTGTTATAGAGGAGAGCTGGACAGAGCTGTTATAGAGGAGGAGAGCTGGACAGAGCTGTTATAGAGGAGAGCTGGACAGAGCTGTTATAGAGGAGGAGAGCTGGACAGAGCTGTTATAGAGGAGAGCTGGACAGAGCTGTTATAGAGGAGGAGAGCTGGACAGAGCTGTTATAGAGGAGAGCTGGACAGAGCTGTTATAGAGGAGAGCTGGACAGAGCTGTTATAGAGGAGAGCTGGACAGAGCTGTTATAGAGGAGAGCTGGACAGAGCTGTTATAGAGGAGAGCTGGACAGAGCTGTTATAGAGGAGAGGTGGACAGAGCTGTTATAGAGGAGAGCTGGACAGAGCTGTTATAGAGGAGAGCTGGACAGAGCTGTTATAGAGGAGAGCTGGACAGAGCTGTTATAGAGGAGAGATGGACAGAGCTGTTATAGAGGAGAGCTGGACAGAGCTGTTATAGAGGAGGAGAGCTGGACAGAGCTGTTATAGAGGAGAAGAGCTGGACAGAGCTGTTATAGAGGAGAGCTGGACAGGGCTGTTATAGAGGAGAGATGGACAGAGCTGTTATAGAGGAGGAGAGGTGGACAGAGCTGTTATAGAGGAGAGCTGGACAGAGCTGTTATAGAGGAGGAGAGCTGGACAGAGCTGTTATAGAGGAGAGCTGGACAGAGCTGTTATAGAAGAGAGCTGGACAGAGCTGTTATAGAGGAGAGCTGGACAGAGCTGTTATAGAGGAGAGCTGGACAGAGCTGTTATAGAGGAGAGCTGGACAGAGCTGTTATAGAGGAGGAGAGCTGGACAGAGCTGTTATAGAGGAGAGCTGGACAGAGCTGTTATAGAGGAGAGCTGGACAGAGCTGTTATAGAGGAGAGCTGGACAGGGCTGTTATAGAGGAGAGATGGACAGAGCTGTTATAGAGGAGAGCTGGACAGAGCTGTTATAGAGGAGAGCTGGACAGAGCTGTTATAGAGGAGAGCTGGACAGAGCTGTTATAGAGGAGAGCTGGACAGAGCTGTTATAGAGGAGGAGAGCTGGACAGAGCTGTTATAGAGGAGAGCTGGACAGAGCTGTTATAGAGGAGAGCTGGACAGAGCTGTTATAGAGGAGAGCTGGACAGGGCTGTTATAGAGGAGAGCTGGACAGAGCTGTTATAGAGGAGAGCTGGACAGAGCTGTTATAGAGGAGAGCTGGACAGAGCTGTTATAGAGGAGGAGAGCTGGACAGAGCTGTTATAGAGGAGAGGTGGACAGAGCTGTTATAGAGGAGAGCTGGACAGAGCTGTTATAGAGGAGAGCTGGACAGAGCTGTTATAGAGGAGGAGAGCTGGACAGAGCTGTTATAGAGGAGAGATGGACAGAGCTGTTATAGAGGAGAGCTGGACAGGGCTGTTATAGAGGAGAGATGGACAGAGCTGTTATAGAGGAGAGGTGGACAGAGCTGTTATAGAAGAGGAGAGATGGACAGAGCTGTTATAGAGGAGAGGTGGACAGAGCTGTTATAGAGGAGAGCTGGACAGAGCTGTTATAGAGGAGAGGTGGACAGAGCTGTTATAGAGGAGAGCTGGACAGAGCTGTTATAGAGGAGAGCTGGACAGGGCTGTTATAGAGGAGGAGAGCTGGACAGAGCTGTTATAGAGGAGAGGTGGACAGAGCTGTTATAGAGGAGAGCTGGACAGAGCTGTTATAGAGCAGAGCTGGACAGAGCTGTTATAGAGGAGGAGAGCTGGACAGAGCTGTTATAGAGGAGAGCTGGACAGAGCTGTTATAGAGGAGAGCTGGACAGAGCTGTTATAGAAGAGAGGTGGACAGAGCTGTTATAGAGGAGAGCTGGACAGAGCTGTTATAGAAGAGAGGTGGACAGGGCTGTTATAGAGGAGAGATGGACAGGGCTGTTATAGAGGAGAGCTGGACAGAGCTGTTATAGGGGAGAGCTGGACAGAGCTGTTATAGAGGAGAGCTGGACAGAGCTGTTATAGAGGAGAGCTGGACAGAGCTGTTATAGAGGAGGAGAGCTGGACAGAGCTGTTATAGAGGAGGAGAGCTGGACAGAGCTGTTATAGAGGAGAGATGGACAGAGCTGTTATAGAGGAGGAGAGGTGGACAGAGCTGTTATAGAGGAGAGCTGGACAGAGCTGTTATAGAGGAGAGGTGGACAGGGCTGTTATAGAGGAGAGCTGGACAGAGCTGTTATAGAGGAGAGCTGGACAGGGCTGTTATAGAGGAGAGCTGGACAGAGCTGTTATAGAGGAGGAGAGCTGGACAGAGCTGTTATAGAGGAGAGATGGACAGAGCTGTTATAGAGGAGGAGAGGTGGACAGAGCTGTTATAGAGGAGAGCTGGACAGAGCTGTTATAGAGGAGAGGTGGACAGGGCTGTTATAGAGGAGAGCTGGACAGAGCTGTTATAGAGGAGAGCTGGACAGGGCTGTTATAGAGGAGAGCTGGACAGAGCTGTTATAGAGGAGGAGAGGTGGACAGAGCTGTTATAGAGGAGAGCTGGACAGAGCTGTTATAGAGGAGGAGAGCTGGACAGAGCTGTTATAGAGGAGAGCTGGACAGAGCTGTTATAGAAGAGAGCTGGACAGAGCTGTTATAGAGGAGAGCTGGACAGAGCTGTTATAGAGGAGAGCTGGACAGAGCTGTTATAGAGGAGAGCTGGACAGAGCTGTTATAGAGGAGGAGAGCTGGACAGAGCTGTTATAGAGGAGAGCTGGACAGAGCTGTTATAGAGGAGAGCTGGACAGAGCTGTTATAGAGGAGAGCTGGACAGGGCTGTTATAGAGGAGAGATGGACAGAGCTGTTATAGAGGAGAGCTGGACAGAGCTGTTATAGAGGAGAGCTGGACAGAGCTGTTATAGAGGAGAGCTGGACAGAGCTGTTATAGAGGAGAGCTGGACAGAGCTGTTATAGAGGAGGAGAGCTGGACAGAGCTGTTATAGAGGAGAGCTGGACAGAGCTGTTATAGAGGAGAGCTGGACAGAGCTGTTATAGAGGAGAGCTGGACAGGGCTGTTATAGAGGAGAGCTGGACAGAGCTGTTATAGAGGAGAGCTGGACAGAGCTGTTATAGAGGAGAGCTGGACAGAGCTGTTATAGAGGAGGAGAGCTGGACAGAGCTGTTATAGAGGAGAGGTGGACAGAGCTGTTATAGAGGAGAGCTGGACAGAGCTGTTATAGAGGAGAGCTGGACAGAGCTGTTATAGAGGAGGAGAGCTGGACAGAGCTGTTATAGAGGAGAGATGGACAGAGCTGTTATAGAGGAGAGCTGGACAGGGCTGTTATAGAGGAGAGATGGACAGAGCTGTTATAGAGGAGAGGTGGACAGAGCTGTTATAGAAGAGGAGAGATGGACAGAGCTGTTATAGAGGAGAGGTGGACAGAGCTGTTATAGAGGAGAGCTGGACAGAGCTGTTATAGAGGAGAGGTGGACAGAGCTGTTATAGAGGAGAGCTGGACAGAGCTGTTATAGAGGAGAGCTGGACAGGGCTGTTATAGAGGAGGAGAGCTGGACAGAGCTGTTATAGAGGAGAGGTGGACAGAGCTGTTATAGAGGAGAGCTGGACAGAGCTGTTATAGAGCAGAGCTGGACAGAGCTGTTATAGAGGAGGAGAGCTGGACAGAGCTGTTATAGAGGAGAGCTGGACAGAGCTGTTATAGAGGAGAGCTGGACAGAGCTGTTATAGAAGAGAGGTGGACAGAGCTGTTATAGAGGAGAGCTGGACAGAGCTGTTATAGAAGAGAGGTGGACAGGGCTGTTATAGAGGAGAGATGGACAGGGCTGTTATAGAGGAGAGCTGGACAGAGCTGTTATAGGGGAGAGCTGGACAGAGCTGTTATAGAGGAGAGCTGGACAGAGCTGTTATAGAGGAGAGCTGGACAGAGCTGTTATAGAGGAGGAGAGCTGGACAGAGCTGTTATAGAGGAGGAGAGCTGGACAGAGCTGTTATAGAGGAGAGATGGACAGAGCTGTTATAGAGGAGAGGTGGACAGAGCTGTTATAGAGGAGAGCTGGACAGAGCTGTTATAGAGGAGAGCTGGACAGAGCTGTTATAGAGGAGGAGAGCTGGACAGAGCTGTTATAGAGGAGAGCTGGACAGAGCTGTTATAGAGGAGAGCTGGACAGAGCTGTTATAGAGGAGGAGAGCTGGACAGAGCTGTTATAGAGGAGAGATGGACAGGGCTGTTATAGAGGAGAGGTGGACAGAGCTGTTATAGAAGAGAGCTGGACAGAGCTGTTATAGAGGAGAGATGGACAGAGCTGTTATAGAGGAGAGATGGACAGGGCTGTTATAGAGGAGAGCTGGACAGAGCTGTTATAGAGGAGAGCTGGACAGAGCTGTTATAGAGGAGAGCTGGACAGAGCTGTTATAGAGGAGGAGAGCTGGACAGAGCTGTTATAGAGGAGAGCTGGACAGAGCTGTTATAGAGGAGAGGTGGACAGAGCTGTTATAGAGGAGAGCTGGACAGAGCTGTTATAGAGGAGGAGAGCTGGACAGAGCTGTTATAGAGGAGAGCTGGACAGAGCTGTTATAGAGGAGAGCTGGACAGAGCTGTTATAGAGGAGGAGAGCTGGACAGAGCTGTTATAGAGGAGAGCTGGACAGAGCTGTTATAGAGGAGAGCTGGACAGGGCTGTTATAGAGGAGGAGAGCTGGACAGAGCTGTTATAGAGGAGAGCTGGACAGAGCTGTTATAGAGGAGAGCTGGACAGAGCTGTTATAGAGGAGAGGTGGACAGAGCTGTTATAGAGGAGAGCTGGACAGAGCTGTTATAGAGGAGAGCTGGACAGAGCTGTTATAGAGGAGAGCTGGACAGAGCTGTTATAGAGGAGAGGTGGACAGAGCTGTTATAGAGGAGAGCTGGACAGAGCTGTTATAGAGGAGAGGTGGACAGAGCTGTTATAGAGGAGAGCTGGACAGAGCTGTTATAGAGGAGAGCTGGACAGAGCTGTTATAGAGGAGAGCTGGACAGAGCTGTTATAGAGGAGAGCTGGACAGAGCTGTTATAGAGGAGAGCTGGACAGGGCTGTTATAGAGGAGGAGAGCTGGACAGAGCTGTTATAGAGGAGAGCTGGACAGGGCTGTTATAGAGGAGGAGAGCTGGACAGAGCTGTTATAGAGGAGAGCTGGACAGAGCTGTTATAGAAGAGAGGTGGACAGAGCTGTTATAGAGGAGAGCTGGACAGGGCTGTTATAGAGGAGGAGAGCTGGACAGAGCTGTTATAGAGGAGAGCTGGACAGAGCTGTTATAGAGGAGAGCTGGACAGGGCTGTTATAGAGGAGAGGTGGACAGAGCTGTTATAGAGGAGGAGAGCTGGACAGAGCTGTTATAGAGGAGGAGAGCTGGACAGAGCTGTTATAGAGGAGAGCTGGACAGGGCTGTTATAGAGGAGGAGAGCTGGACAGAGCTGTTATAGAGGAGAGCTGGACAGGGCTGTTATAGAGGAGAGGTGGACAGAGCTGTTATAGAGGAGGAGAGGTGGACAGAGCTGTTATAGAGGAGGAGAGGTGGACAGAGCTGTTATAGAAGAGAGGTGGACAGAGCTGTTATAGAGGAGAGCTGGACAGAGCTGTTATAGAGGAGAGCTGGACAGGGCTGTTATAGAGGAGAGCTGGACAGAGCTGTTATAGAGGAGAGCTGGACAGAGCTGTTATAGAGGAGAGCTGGACAGAGCTGTAGAAGGACAACAGCCCAGCAGCAGGACCGGTATCTGCTCCTTGGCGCGAGGAGGAACAGGAGGAGCACTGCCAGAGCCCTACAAAATGACCTCCAGTGGGCACATTTTTTACCTTAAAATCCCGTGACTGCCTTCAAATAAACGCAAAGCTGTAAAAATCAAGACAGATAATTAATCAAATAAGCTCTGCATGTTCTAGTAACTTTTCAGTCACCAATTCACACAAGGAGGGGCGCGCTACATCATTCATGGGGGACAATATGTTTAATGTACACTTGTTTTTTATGTTGTTTGTGAGCCCCCTAACCTAAGACGATTTTCTGTCATTGTGTGATGGCTGATGACGTTTTTTGGAATCTTGAATCTTAATTGTTGCCTCCCTACAGACGCTGTATAAGAGCAGTGCGCGGGGGGAGTGCTTTGTGGTGGACTCTGAGGTCATCACCTCCGGCATCCCCTACCAGGACTACTTCTACACCGTGCACAGATACTGCCTCACCTCCATCAGCAAGCACAAGAGCAGACTCAGGTAGATACCTTTTTTATTCATCCCTTTTTTTGTTCTTCTTCTTTTTAATATATTTTCAGGACATTTCTGCTTTTATGGGGATAGAGACAGTAGCGATTGACAGGAAGGATGGGTGAGAGGGAGGGAGGATGACATGTAAGATACGTTGAGGTGTGGAATCGAGGCAGGAACCTTGCGATGATGTGGTATGCGCTTTAGTGTGCTACACCACTAATCACCCCATTTATCCCTTATTTTTTACCAGGCAAGTTGACTGAGAACATGTTCTCTTTTGCAGCAACGACCTGGGGAATTGTTGAGTAGGTGAGAGGAGAGGGGATGGATGAGCCAGTTGAAAGCAGGGGATGATTAGGTGGTTATGACAGTATGAGGGACGGATTGGGGATTTAGCCATGACACAGGCGCTAACACACCTACGCTTGTGAGACATGACACAGGCGCTAACACACCTACGCTTGTGAGACATGACACAGGCGCTAACACACCTACGCTTGTGAGACATGACACAGGCGCTAACACACCTACGCTTGTGAGACATGACACAGGCGCTAACACACCTACGCTTGTGAGACATGACACAGGCGCTAACACACCTACGCTTGTGAGACATGACACAGGCGCTAACACACCTACGCTTGTGAGACATGACACAGGCGCTAACACACCTACGCTTGTGAGACATGACACAGGCGCTAACACACCTACGCTTGTGAGACATGACACAGGCGCTAACACACCTACGCTTGTGAGACATGACACAGGCGCTAACACACCTACGCTTGTGAGACATGACACAGGCGCTAACACACCTACGCTTGTGAGACATGACACAGGCGCTAACACCCCTACGCTTGTGAGACATGACACAGGCGCTAACACACCTACGCTTGTGAGACATGACACAGGCGCTAACACACCTACACTTGTGAGACATGACACGACACAGGCGCTAACACACCTACGCTTGTGAGACATGACACAGGCGCTAACACACTTACGCTTGTGAGACATGACACGACACAGGCGCTAACACACCTACGCTTGTGAGACATGACACAGGCGCTAACACACCTACGCTTGTGAGACATGACACAGGCGCTAACACACCTACGCTTGTGAGACATGACACAGGCGCTAACACACCCACGCTTGTGAGACATGACACGACACAGGCGCTAACACACCTACGCTTGTGAGGCGCCACGGGATCTTTACCTCGGGTGTCAGGAGGTTTAATGTCTCGTCCCAAAGACGCCATCTTCAGATACACACTTCCTTGCGTCAGTTCACAACTCAACAGGCAAATGTTATGTCATGTTTTGCACAGTCGTTATTGTGACGAGTAATGTAGACCGCCATAGACGGCCAGGTAGGGTCCTGAACTTGTTAATACCTGTGTTGATAATGAGACCTCGCTTTGCACTTTCGTGTTTGTGCGCCGACAGAATCTCTAGCGAAACGATCTCGCTTGGGTGAATCTGAAACGTCTCGTACAAGTTTACGTGGTGTCGTCATAGCGACTGTCTGGTGACAGATAGTATATTCTGACACGGGTGTGGTTGGTCCCCCAGGGTGTCGTCAGACATCTGCTACAGGAAGCAGCCGTGGAGCCTGGTCAAAGCCCTGATCGAGAAGAACACCTGGAGTGGCATTGAGGAGTACTACAGACATATGGGTACGACGTGTCTCTCTCTCTCTCTCTCTCTCTCTCTCCTTTCTCTCCTTCACATCAACCCCCAATGTCCCGATCTATACTAATCTCTCTAATCTGTATGCTCTGAGCATGTCAAGGACAATGGTAGTCTTAAAAGGATAGTGCTGTGTATTCTTCTTTTGTACTGACCCAGAGTCAGGTGAACTCATTGATATGTTTCTGTGTGCAGTTTGAAGGTAGTTTCGGACCTAAATGCTAAATGCGTTTTCAGGTCTATTTGTTCCCGGGGACTTCCCTTCCACAACAACTGTATCTCTGAAACGACCTTCAAACTGCACACACAGACATACAGATGGTATCAATGAGTTCACCTGACTCATTGTCTCACATTATCTTTTATAGGATTAAACAAGACTGTCATGTGATGTTTGTGTATGTGTGTGTTCCAATTGATTGTTAACCTAACCTCTCTCCCTCCTCTCCTTTATATTTCCCTTTTTCTCCCGCCTCTCTGTCCTCTCTCTCTCACCTTCTCCTCCCCCCTACTCTCTCTCTCTCTCTCCTTCTCCTCCCCCCTACTCTCTCTCTCCTTCTCCTTCTCCTCCCCCCTACTCTCTCTCTCTCTCCTTCTCCTCCCCCCTACTCTCTCTCTCCTTCTCCTTCTCCTCCCCCCTACTCTCTCTCTCTCTCACCTTCTCCTCCCCCCTACTCTCTCTCTCTCTCTCACCTTCTCCTCCCCCCTACTCTCTCTCTCTCTCACCTTCTCCTCCCCCCTACTCTCTCTCTCTCTCACCTTCTCCTCCCCCCTACTCTCTCTCTCTCTCACCTTCTCCTCCCCCCTACTCTCTCTCTCTCACCTTCTCCTCCCCCCTACTCTCTCTCCTTCTCCTTCTCCTCCCCCCTACTCTCTCTCTCCTTCTCCTTCTCCTCCCCCCTACTCTCTCTCTCCTTCTCCTTCTCCTCCCCCCTACTCTCTCTCTCACCTTCTCCTTCTCCTCCCCCCTTCTCTCTCTCCTTCTCCTTCTCCTCCCCCCTACTCTCTCTCTCACCTTCTCCTTCTCCTTCTCCTCCCCCCTACTCTCTCTCTCTCCTTCTCCTTCTCCTCCCCCCTACTCTCTCTCTCCTTCTCCTCCCCCCTACTCTCTCTCTCTCACCTTCTCCTCTCCCCTTCTCTCTCTCTCTTTCCCTTTCTCTGCCACCTCTCCCCTTCTCCTCTCCTCTCCCCTTCTCTCCCCTCCTTTCTCTCTCCCCCCTCCTGTAGAGAGCGAGGTGTCTAAGTTGGAGACCCTGATGCAGACGGAGGTGTCGGTCGTGACCACGGGGGAGCAGCTGGGAGCCGACGCTACCAGGACCCCCCCCGCCCTCCGTAGACGCAAACGCACCTGCTCCCGCCGCCAGGGGGAGAGGGAGAGAGACGGAGGGGGCGTGGGCGGAGGAGAGAGAGGGGAGAGGGGGATCAGAGAAGAGAGGGAGAGGAGAGACGCAGGTGAGTCGAGAGGCATAGGGGGTTGACATGGAATCAAACTTGGGGCGGCTGTGGCTCAGGAGGTAGAGCGGGACGTCTAATGGCCGCAAGGTCGGCGGTTCGATCCCCGACTCCTCCTGTCCACGTGTCGAGGTGTCACCGAACCCCAAATTGCTCCCGATGAGCAGGCCGGCGCCTTGCGTGGTAGCTTGCCGCCATCGGCGTGTGAATGCGTGTGTGAGTAGGTGAATAAGAGGCCATTGGAATAAGGCGCTATATAAGTGCAGTCAATTTACCATTTATTTGGACCAGGACTCAAATCGAGACAGGCAGGCCACCGGCGATCCACTTTCCGTCATACACTGGCATCTAGTGGTCTTATTTGGGACGGCGTCCTGGTGGTTCTTTGCCAATGCATCTCTCCTTTGCTCCCTCATCAGGTGCTCAGTATATGAAGCTGGGAGAACGGTCGCGTGGAGGAGCCAACAGCATCTCCACCATACTGCTCATAGTCAGCTTCATGTGAGTTCTGACGTGGGTGTGGGCGTGTGTCTGCGTGCGTGGGTGGGTGTGGGCGTGTGTCAGCGTGTGTCTGCGTGCGTGGGTGGGTGCAAGGGATAGTGATACTGAAGGATTACTGTATTCACGTCTTTTATACCTATTTTCCTATTTACTGTGTTCATCCGGGTACAATTTAAAACCACACTGACTATTGGGTTCAACCTGTCTGGGGACTGTTGGGTTTAATTGTTGGGTTCTTTGGGACGTGGTTTAATGTCTCCTCTGCTCACTAACTACCTCCCACTGCCTCTCTCTGTCTCTCCTCTATGTCTATATCTCTCTCTTTCCTCTCTGCGCTTCTTCATGCGCCTAGGATCTGTGTCAGGTACCGTATAAGAGATATACACGTTTATGGACATCAATTATCGATAAAGGTTTCATTTGTCACCCATTAATGTCTGCTTGAAATGAAAGTTGTGTCGTATCATTGATGGATAAAGTAAACACATTCATTATCTGTGGTGTGTGACCTCTTTATTTCGTTTCCTCAGCGGTTTGTCCTCATTCATTGTTGGAACAAATTGATTTCCTTTGTCCCAGTGTGTCTTATCCCCCAATATTTTATGCCGATGAATATGTCAGTGTACTTATCCTCGCTTTCTTTTTCTCTCTCTTCTCTTCTCTTCTCTTCTCTTCTCTTCTCTTCTCTTCTCTTCGCTTCGCTTCTCTTCGCTTCTCTTCTCTTCTCTTCTCTTCTCTTCTCTTCTCTTCTCTTCTCTTCTCCTCTCTTCTCTTCTCTTCTCTTCTCTTCTCTTCTCTTCTCTTCTCTTCTCTTCTCTTCTCTTCTCTTCTCTTCGCCGATGAATATGTCAGTGTACTTAAACTTATCCTCTCTCTCTCTCTCTCTCTCAGTCTGGTGGTGCTGGTGGCTTTGAACATGCTTCTGTTCTACAAGCTGTATGCCCTGGAGAGAGCTGCACACACCCTGGAGACGTGGCACTCCTACTCCCTCACCGACAGGTAGCTGTTATGGCATTATTACATAGAACATTAACCAAGACCATAACCTGTGGATGTTACTAACAGAGATGCATATACTCCACATCATGGACCTCTCCTCTCCTCCCCTGCCCCTCTCTCCCTCCCTCCATCCCTTCCCCTCCTGCCTCTCTCTCCCTCCCTCTCCTCCCCTGCCCCTCTCTCTCTCTCCCTCCCTCTCCTCCCCTGCCCCTCTCTCCCTCCCTCTCCTCTCCTGCCCCTCTCTCCCTCCCTCTCCTCCCCTGCCCCTCTCTCCCTCCCTCTCCTCTCCTGCCCCTCTCTCCCTCCCTCTCCTCCCCTGCCCCTCTCTCCCTCCCTCTCCTCTCCTGTCCCTCTCTCCCTCCCTCTCCTCCCCTGCCCCTCTCTCCCTCCCTCTCCTCCCCTGCCCCTCTCTCCCTCCCTCTCCTCTCCTGTCCCTCTCTCCCTCCCTCTCCTCCCCTGCCCCTCTCTCCCTCCCTCTCCTCCCCCTCTCTCCCTCCCTCTCCTCCCCTGCCCCTCTCTCCCTCCCTCTCCTCCCCTGCCCCTCTCTCTCTCCCTCTCCTCCCCTGCCCCTCTCTCCCTCCCTCTCCTCCCCCTCTCTCCCTCCCTCTCCTCTCCTGCCCCTCTCTCCCTCCCTCTCCTCCCCTGCCCCTCTCTCTCTCCCTCTCCTCTCTTGCCCCTCTCTCCCTCCCTCTCCTCCCCTGCCCCTCTCTCCCTCCCTCTCCTCCCCTGCCCCTCTCTCCCTCCCTCTCCTCTCCTGCCCCTCTCTCCCTCCCTCTCCTCCCCTGCCCCTCTCTCCCTCCCTCTCCTCCCCCTCTCTCCCTCCCTCTCCTCCCCTGCCCCTCTCTCCCTCCCTCTCCTCTCCTGCCCCTCTCTCCCTCCCTCTCCCCTCCTGCCCCTCTCTCCCTCCCTCTCCTCTCCTGCCTCTCTCTCCCTCCCTCTCCTCCCCTGCCCCTCTCTCCCTCCCTCTCCTCTCCTCCTCTCTCTCCCTCCCTCTCCTCTCCTGCCCCTCTCTCCCTCCCTCTCCTCTCCTGCCCCTCTCTCCCTCCCTCTCCTCTCCTGCCCCTCTCTCCCTCCCTCTCCTCTCCTGCCTCTCTCTCCCTCCCTCTCCTCCCCTGCCCCTCTCTCCCTCCCTCTCCTCTCCTCCTCTCTCTCCCTCCCTCTCCTCTCCTCCTCTCTCTCCCTCCCTCTCCTCTCCTCCTCTCTCTCCCTCCCTCTCCTCTCCTGCCTCTCTCTCCCTCCCTCTCCTCTCCTCCTCTCTCTCCCTCCCTCTCCTCTCCTCCTCTCTCTCCCTCCCTCTCCTCTCCTGCCTCTCTCTCCCTCCCTCTCCTCTCCTGCCCCTCTCTCCCTCCCTCTCCTCTCCTGCCTCTCTCTCCCTCCCTCTCCTCTCCTGCCCCTCTCTCCCTCCCTCTCCTCCCCTGCCCCTCTCTCCCTCCCTCTCCTCTCCTGCCCCTCTCTCCCTCCCTCTCCTCCCCTGCCCCTCTCTCCCTCCCTCTCCTCCCCTGCCCCTCTCTCCCTCCCTCTCCTCTCCTGCCCCTCTCTCCCTCCCTCTCCTCCCCTGCCCCTCTCCCTCCCTCTCCTCCCCTGCCCCTCTCTCCCTCCCTCTCCTCCCCTGCCCCTCTCTCCCTCCCTCTCCTCTCCTGTCCCTCTCTCCCTCCCTCTCCTCTCCTGCCCCTCTCTCCCTCCCTCTCCTCCCCTGCCCCTCTCTCCCTCCCTCTCCTCTCCTGCCCCTCTCTCCCTCCCTCTCCTCCCCTGCCCCTCTCTCCCTCCCTCTCCTCTCCTGCCCCTCTCTCCCTCCCTCTCCTCCCCTGCCTCTCTCTCCCTCCCTCTCCTCCCCTGCCCCTCTCTCCCTCCCTCTCCTCCCCTGCCCCTCTCTCCCTCCCTCTCCCCTCCTGCCCCTCTCTCCCTCCCTCTCCTCCCCTGCCCCTCTCTCCCTCCCTCTCCTCTCCTGCCCCTCTCTCCCTCCCTCTCCTCTCCTACCCTCCCTCTCTCCCTCCCTCTCCTCTCCTGCCTCTCTCCCTCCCTCTCCTCCCCTGCCCCTCCCTCCCTCTCCTCTCCTCCCCTGCCCCTCTCTCCCTCCCTCTCCTCTCCTACCCTCCCTCTCTCCCTCCCTCTCCTCTCCTGCCCCTCTCTCCCTCCCTCTCCTCCCCTCCCCCTCTCTCCCTCCCTCTCCTCCCCTGCCCCTCTCTCCCTCCCTCTCCTCTCCTGCCCCTCTCTCCCTCCCTCTCCTCTCCTGTCCCTCTCTCCCTCCCTCTCCTCCCCTGCCCCTCTCTCTCTCCCTCCCTCTCCTCCCCTGCCCCTCTCTCCCTCCCTCTCCTCTCCTCCCCTGCCCCTCTCCCTCCCTCCCTCTCCTCCCCTGCCCCTCTCTCCCTCCCTCTCCTCTCTCCCTCCCTCTCCTCCCCTGCCCCTCTCTCCCTCCCTCTCCCTCCCTCTCCTCTCCTGCCCCTCTCTCTCCCTCCCTCTCCTCTCCTGCCCCTCTCTCCCTCCCTCTCCTCCCCTGCCCCTCTCTCCCTCCCTCTCCTCCCCTGCCCCTCACCCCCTCCCTCTCCTCCCCTGCCTCTCTCTCCCTCCCTCTCCTCTCCTGCCCCTCTCTCTCTCCCTCTCCCCTCCTGCCCCTCTCTCCCTCCCTCTCCTCCCCTGCCCCTCTCTCCCTCCCTCTCCTCTCCTGCCCCTCTCTCCCTCCCTCTCCTCTCCTGCCCCTCTCTCCCTCCCTCTCCTACCCTCCCTCTCTCTGTCCCTCTCCTCTCCTCCCCTGCGTGCTCTCTCCCTCCAGCCCCCTGCCTCAGTCTGCAGGAGAGTGGGCCCAGGTTCTGCAGCTCCAGAGGCAGTTCCACCAGGCCCAGCTCAGCAAGTGGCAACAGATCCTCCAGTCCTCAGTCACCCTGCTTGACCAGGTGTGTGTGTGTGTGTGTGTGTGTGTGTGTGTGTGTGTGTGTGCAAATCACTCTTTTTGTATTGGTACCTGTGGGTAACTGTGTTTGATCCAGTGTGATTTTCTTTTAACAACAAGGCCCTCCTCTTCTGTTCCTCAGATGAAGCAGTCGTTGGAGAAGCTCCATCAAGGCATCGTCCCTCCAGAGGCCCATCAGGACGCCCCCTCAGACCCCTCGACAGAGTCTCTTACTGCGCACTGAGCTAACCCCCCCTCCCCTTCCCCCATAGCACCCTTGCCTTCCCCCTACCTCCCTTCACAAGCCCCCTCTAGGGGGCCCCTATCTGTTACTGTGGATAAGAATAGACCACGGGCGAGAAAGTGCCAGGGGTGAGGTGGCGTGAGGGAGGAGGGTCAGGCTGGATCAATCAGAGAGACTGACTCCCACCACAGGCTCCACCCCTTCCCTCTCGAACCTAAAACAGGAAGTGGCGAGTACACAGGGGAAGTCACCTTTGGCGGGAACTACTCTACCCACAATCCCCCCCTGGCTTTGGTCAGAGAGACACAGAATGGTGAAATACCACAGCCACAACCACCACCTCTCCTGTCAGACATTTTAGACTGGGAACCTTCAGGACTACAGCAATAACGTACTATGGTGACTATGGCAACGTACCACATGTACTGTATTAGAAGGGGCAAAGGAGGGCCAGTTTTGCACCATCGACTCCTCATACTCCACCATGCTGCTGTCTATGAGCTGTTTCACCCCCCCCCCCCCCCGAGCATCCACAAGACATTTCCTGTTCCACCCCCCCGAGCATCCACAAGACATTTCCAAATGGCCGGCTGCATTTCAAAATGGACTGACTTGAAACCGACCGCATTGCAAATTGGTTTTCTTTAGGCCAATGCATTTCACAATGAACAGAATAGGACCGACTACATTTAAAAATGGCTGTCAGTGGCATTTCAAAATGCTGGGACTCTGACTCTGGTTCTAGGAATATCAGGACACTCCAGTCCTTGGAACAGCAGATGCTCTGCATTTCCGTTCAGTTGAAACCTTTTGGGGGGGGGGGGGGGGGGGGCTTGGCTGAAGTGTCTCGCTATGGGGGCTCTGCCTAGCTAAGACCCCCTGAAATTCTTGAAACGGGGGGGATGAGAGGAGAGATCTGCTCCCATCTTAGATTTGACCCCTGAGAAAGTCCGTCCTCTGTAGGGTGGAATGGAGGAGCATTTCAAAACTAGACACTTGTTCATTTTTAGATGTGAATAACAAAAACAAAAGCACTCCTCCTCCCTCCCTCCCCCCCTGTCCTCGTCACC
>NC_137680.1:31710928-31793604 GCF_963989245.1 Nansenia antarctica
TCAAACAAAAAAGAAAAACAGAAATTCCAGGGCTACAATACAATAGCAATAACACCAAAAATGTCTCACTCCTGAGGGTTTTGGTCCACCCTCTGGTCTGCAGACATCTAATGTCTTCCCTGGCAATGCATCTAGTCTATTTCATTTCATTGTATAATATATTCTGCTAATATTTTCTAGACATTTCAATATGATTACTGCAAATAGTGAAAATACCACCGCTCATCCGTTATCAGACTTTGCTGAGGTGCTGGAACTGAAGAGTATCAATAGAGTGCAAAATAACAGCATCTGCACACTCAAACACTGTGCAAAAAAACTGTTTATTGCGAGCTTTCTGTCATATATGATAAGAATATGATTACTGCAAAAATGCACCAAATCATTCTGTTTTGAACGTGTTCTTCAGAGTTTTGAACACAGTATGTTAACAATGAACATTTTTGTTGCAAATACATAGTATTTTGCAGGTGGGGGAGTTTGAATGAGAGAAGTGTTATGGGTTTTGGAGACGTGGTCATTGAATGCATTCTGTATGAAAGCAGCAATGCACAAATCACAGAGAAAGAGTCACAGTTTGGCCCACATGGACTTCTGCTTTGCTGACTGAATGAAGAGTTGTGACTCTGTGACTTCAATATTGAACACTGTGACTTAGCGACCGTAAAAAACTGTAATGCAATTATTCAGAGTATTATGCATTAACCCTTGAGGAAGCTGTTTTACTGTTTGTCATAACTGAGGCCTGTACTATGGAAACGAGTCAGTGCTATGCCATAATTGACCTCTCCTCACTAATGCAGTTAGACCAAATTAAACTCCATTGAAGCTAATACAGTGAGTCTCTCTACTGCAGTTTCTCTTCTCCTTCATGGCCATGTTGTCCATATTGTACTAGCAGTAACAGTAACAGTGATGTATATCCTCACTGGCGTTGGAGTGGCTGGGCTGTTGGATGGGTGAATGGCAGTTCTGACAGGGGCTTGACTGAACATCAATTGACAGCTGTGTGCAACACCAATCAACACCGTCACTGTCCCCTAAACAGTGTTGAGGTGATGACAGACTGTACACAAACCTGCACATGAACAACGCTAGGTGTCTCCCTGGTTGTCACTATCTGACCAACGTTAGAAAGGACCGACTGAAGTATTGCAATATCCCACCACAAATACAATGAATTAGTTAAATAACACTTGCTCATCAGTTCTTACGATACTGCCTTAGATAGATACAGTACGTCTATCCATTTAAGCATGGTAATCTTGTCTCTAGCACTCCTAGTCCTACCGCTACCCAATTACCCCCTCTCCCACCCTCACTCCATCTCCACTTTAACCCCCCCCCACCCCTCCCTCCCTCGCTCCTCCCTCCATCCCCTCTGCCCCTCTTCTCCTTCTCCCTCCATCTTTCGCCTCTCCTCCTTCCCCACATGAAAACATCAGGTGAGGCTGTCGGAGGTAGAGATCGGAGAACGTGCTCATTGTAACGCGTGGAACGGAATGAGGAATGTTATCAAAAACACACCGTCCTCCGATTTCTACCTCCACCAGCCTCCCCCAGGTAAACACATACAGAGTGTATGCTCCTACGTTGTGGCACCACGTTCAAGTGGATGGTCTTGGTGGTGATGGATGGGACCTGGTAGGAGTTGAAGTCTAGCATACGGTTGAAGGAGCAGTGGTAGGTGCCTGTGTCGTTGAACGTCACGTTCAGGATGGAGATGGAGCCCTCCTGCAAGTCGTTGGTGTTCTTGCTGCCACTCCAGGCCAGGCGATCAACGAAGCGCATGTCAATGATGTTGCCGATCTCATTCTCGTAGCTGTAGATCTAAGGACATATGGTTTGAGAGGGACATTGGGATGAGATGGGGTTTGGAGGGCCATTGTTATTCTTTTTTATCTGTTTATTAAGTTTTTTCCAATTTTCCACATAGCACAAACAATCATAAATATGCATCCCCTCCCTCCCCTCCCCATAGCAGTGATAAACAGGAATTTGGAGACCTTCAAGTAGGTAATGGGAAGGATCCGAGTGCAAAGTTGTGTTTTTCATAGAAATTTAGAAATGCATTTTTGAATGAAGTTTAATTTGATTTGAGGTATTCATGTTGATGATTTCATGTTTTTTATATCATGTTCGTATATCACTATTTGCACTTCTGGTTAGATGCTGACCTGCATTTTGTTGGATGGTACTTGTACTCTGCAATGACAATAACGTTGAATCTATTCTAATCTAATCTAATGTATGCTCTTCAGGTAATAAGAACATGAGGACAGTTTACAAGGGCTTTTTTCAGTTGCATTACAGTAAATCATTAAAGATTCATATCAGGTTAATCCAGGGCCGCGAACGAGTTTAATCCGGCCCATGAGATGATTTTGCAAAGCATAAAAATTAGATGCGAGGGAGATGCAATTTTTCAAAGAAAGAAACTGCTGTTCTAAATGTGTCCAGTAGATGTCCAGCAAGCAAGCGGTTTATACCGGGGCTGAGGAAGTAGGCACAGGTAGTCGGAGCTAGCTTGTCAACATTACGTGCTTTGGCACCCAGAGTCATTGCCCCAAAATGTCCCTGTCAAATGCTTTGGTCCTCATGTTGGCAACCAATCAAAATGTTTGTGTCTTTTGAAACACGGAACTACGTTTTGACGTCGTTGAGAATCACAACACAGACTCGCTAGACAAGCCAAAATACTGCAACGCAATTGTGGGGAGCATGGCGCGTTCTGGCCTGCAGAGGGAGCCAGACTGTCGCTGGAGTAGGATGAGAGAGAGAGAGAGAGAGAGAGAGAGAGAGAGAGAGAGAGAGAGAGAGAGAGAGAGAGAGAGAGAGAGAGAGAGAGAGAGAGAGATCCCCCCACTGCTACCTAGTTAACTAGAACACTACTTTACATTGTTAGCAGGCTCACACAACAAGCTGTTTTTCACTATTCCTCCTTTCATAACAATCCATCAAACATGAGCTATCAAGAGTAATACATTTCGTTTTTCAGGACAGTTAGGGGAATTTAGTTATACAGCATAAGTTTCTTTATGTTTTTATGAAAGTTCAGGAAAAAAAGCAGTCAATCAATCATAAAAATGTGATCAATAACATAAAAATTACATGGTTGCATAAGATATTTTAAGTTAAATCAAACAGAACTAATATACTTTGGGAAGAATGCATGTGTTCACTAATCTATCTATCTATCTAATCTTCTTATCATACATAATCATGCAAAACTCCATCCGAATATGATCATTTGATATATCATAGACATGGTGAACACTACTAACACCACTATGTTTGTTGTGTTTCTTTTGCTGATGTCTTCAGCAGGGACTCTTTCCTTTACAGTGACAGATGAGATAACCAAGACTAGGGTCTTTCTTTAAACCTTCTGTCAGCTGCCCTTAGGGCACACTACAACTGACCTTTCACCCTTCTAGAATAACATGACTGTGAATAGCAGGGGTCAAATCCCTTTCACGTTGCTCTTGGCCCGTCCTCTGACCTGTCCTTGGGCTCCTGTTACAACACATTCACCTGTCTTGGTTATCTTATTACAAGTTACTGAGCAGATTGAATCGACAGGCCTAGATGATGTAACAGTCTTTTTGAATGCAGTAAACAGCCCCATAATTGTCACCACCTGTGTAATTGTTCCCCTGTGTAATTGTTCACAGCTCAGTCAATATATACATGTATTTGACGTCATTTATTTATTGTCTGATGAAGGTTGTTAAACCGAAACAACATGTTTTTAATGTAAGTAAATAAAATGTTTCGCACCTCTTCTACGAACATACATAGATGATTTATTTAAGACAGCACATTTTCTCTCATTGTCTGAGCAGGCAGCCAGCATTTTAACAGCCAGCATATTTCATTCTTCTTCTAAGTGACAGCTTATAATATGAGATATTCATACAGTCATGTAGTTCAGTGTTGTGTGTAAACGATTCCCGTTATTTGGTTTCATGAAATTTCAATTAGACACATGGATCTGAAGAAGGAATCTCAAGAAGGAATATTACAATGTTAACTCAGGCAACTGGGAGGGACATCACACGGATGCACACACTTGTACGCACGCGCGCACGCACACACGCACACACACACACACACACACACACACACTTCTAACTTCTTTCCTGATGGACACTTCCTAACCACAGCACTTTCGCTTCATTAGCTGTTAAGAATCAGACAGAAAGCTAATGGTGTCTCGTCTTTTATACGATCCTAAGGTATAATGAGAGGATTTAATGGGCGCCCTGCTTGGAAAACAAAAAAAATGCATGACTCTCTAATGCTCTCTCATGATAGATGCATCGTTCCCCATTTCACCAGAGGATAGCCTACTCGTACTCCCCACTCTATTTGCTTTGGCTGCATAAAGTGCCTGCTAAATATACAGTAAGTTCTTGTGATTGATGTGTTTTGCCTGTTTACTTTGTTTCACGAATCGACTAATGTATCATTATGCCATTTTACTAGCTTAAGACGCTATATTGAAAGTGATTGCTTTGATAGATTTGCTCATAGAACCTCCGTAATCCAATGAACTCAAGCTAAAGACTAAAGCTAAAATGAAGCCCCACCAGTGTTGATACTACAGGGCCAGGAGACTTTCCTACTGACCAGGAAAACAACAAAACCTCCCACTAGAATGAGGACATTTACATATACATATTTGGCATTTAGCAGACGCCTTTATTCAAAGTGACTTACAACAAATACATTTGTCTAAGTAATGTGAGTGAATCATCTATCCATCAGTCATCGTGAGAAAAAGTAATGACGAGGGGTCATTGGCAGTTGCTATGCTAGAAGAAGGAATAATTACGTTTCTTAATTTCTTTTAAAAAAGTATTATTATAGGACCGTCAATGCTCATCTTAACACCTGCCCCCAGCAGACAACGTCTACGAATACTCACAAGGGTACAGTCACTCTCCCAGCGGGGCATTCATACTCACAGGGGTGTGGACTGGGGTGGTCCAGTGGTCTAGCACCGTGGTCTACAGTGCACACATATGCCCATGTTGTCATGGGTTCAAATAGAGCCCATGCTCTGCTGACATGCCCTCTCTCCCTTACTTTCCTGTCTATCTTCGCTATCTCTATCCAATAAAATGAAAAATATGAGTGGCAATGGCCCACTCAGAAAAAATACTCACAGGGGCACAGTCACTCTCCCCGAGGGGTGTGAAACACCAGTCCACCGTGGCCACGGCGGGCACCTCACCCCTCTTCTTACAGGAGATGCAGCCCAGCTTAAAGACTTCATCAGCCACGGCCTCGGTGTCCGAGTCCACCTCCACACAGGCAGCATAGCACAGAGATGCTAGGAAGGGAGAGAGGAGAGGAGATGAGAGGAGAGGAGGAGAGGAGAAGAGAGGAGAGGAGAGGAGAGGAAACAGACAGTTAGAGGTGCCAGACATATTAAATTGTCCTAGTAAACCAGAGAAGCCTACAGTAAGTGTCATCTTGGATGATGATCCTTGTTTTCATATACCCATGGCTTGAGTTAACGGCTGACACAATGCCAAAGCTCTAGCATTGTCTCAATATTTGCAGGCAAACTGTCTCCCAGAACAATCATTTGGCAAATAAGACATTATAAATATAGAAATCAGATTGTTTGTTCACTCATGGCATGCTTCTTTTTTTTTTATCAACATCAGGGCATAGCTAATTGCATTGGTTTTATTTCCATTCAGAATTTCAGTGTAGGATTTGTTGTGAATTGTTGTAAATTGTGCTACAATTTATTTTCTAAATAGCCTACATTTCGATTATTTACTTATATTATCTATGCTTAGTTGACTAGAATAGCTAAATCCAGACACTGAGAGGAAATAAATAGATTGCCGTGAGCAATGCATGTCTAGGACTCTGCAGAACAGCAGATGACAAGCCTTACATTCATATATCGAGCCACTTTCATATATAGACGAATAACTCTATATATGCCACCATCAAGTCACATAATGTCGGCCGATAATGGGCTGAGAGTAACACACCTGAGAGTAACACACCTGCGATTCCACGTGTTTCTCTCTCACACTGCCCCCTGCAGTTTGGACTGAGGATTCTGCGTCTCTCTCAACCAATGATCTTGTGCTATTTTCAACTTTGACCTGTTATTTTTTTTTATCATACATGGGGTGAGGGGGGACTGGAGACACATTGCACACTGTCAGATGAACAGTGACCCTGAAAAATAATCAGCACTGTAGTTTGGTTGAATTTCACAGTCACCGTTCATCCTCCACGCTTTTTCTACTACACGCACCAATATGAGAAGCTCTTTTCTTTACAGAACTCTCTAGAAACAAACATATGTAAAAATTGCAACAATAAACATTACTGCTACATCTGAGAGGCATAGAGAAAGAGAAATGTTGCCACTGCAGAAAAAGAAGAGGAGAAATTGAGGGAGGAGGGAGGGAAGAAGGAAAGAGAAAGACAGAGTTAACACTGCCCTTTACAATAACAGCCATTTGGAAGCATGCAGAAGGAGAGGTGGAAGGGAGAGGGGGAGGGGGAGGCTTAATGCTTGTTGATGCTTTGCAGAAAGACAGGGAGAGGAGATGGGGGGGGAGAGAAAGTTAAGATCACATCATAGTTCCATCACAACAGTTGCTTTCACATAGAGCAGATAGAGCGAAAGAGAGGGAGAGAGAAAGAGAGTTAGGGTTAGGGTTAGGGTGAAACGGCTGGTATTGACCGCTAAAAAAGAGAGGGAGGGAAAGACGTGGAACAGACAAAGGAGACGACTTACAAAGTTCACAGTAATGACTTACAGTATCATCCAACAAATGGAAGAAGTGGAAGTGTGTGTGTGTGTGTATGTGTGTGTGTGTGTGTGTGTGTGTGTGTATGTGTGTGTGTGTGTGTGTGGGGGGGGGGGGGGGTGCTATAGGATAGGAGAGAAAATTTGAAATACTGTGACAGCAGACGTAGGGCAAGAGAAGTGAAAGAAAGAGAAAATCAAGACAGGCTACACTGTTTCTTCAGGAGTGGTGAGGAGAGAGAGACTGAGACAGTGAATGGGGAGGGGTGTGCATGTTGCTGACTGCTCAAAGCAGAGACAGCGAGAGAAGGAGACAGGAAAGGGAGACTTATCCAAACTGCAGACTCAACAGTGGCCTCATCAGCCTGCCACAAACTACAACAATCATTCCCCGCTGTGTCTCACTCACACACACACACACACACACACACACACACACACACACACACACACATACAAACACAGCAAAGTATTCAAGTCTGTCACATAGTAGCGTCCCAATCAGTTAACCGGTCTCGATCATAGCAGTCAATCGGAATAATATGATATTATATTATAATCATGTTTAAAAGGTAGATAGTGAACAATATCTCTGTTGCTGCAAGCGATAATCAAAAACAAGTGTGGCAACCCCAGTCATAAATCCCTAATAAGTGCAATATCCAAAACCATTGCGTAATCTGTGGATGTACTGCAGAGATTCCGTTGTGTAAAAAATATTCCAGAAACTGCAGATTAGGGGGATACGTGGCAGAAGATAATCCCAGCTATACATTTACTGTATCCTCTGCTTTCATCGTCAAAAAGACGACGTTGACCTCAGAACTGGAAAAAGGCTACCGCTATCTCTGTCACCACACTGGGGTTAGCTGAGTCAACTGTCAGGAAGTGGATGGAGGTCATTAGCTGCGCCGAGCCAAAGGAGAGGGAGTGGATAAGAGAGAGGTGATATACTAGAGTGAAGGAAAGCTGGAGAGAATGAAAGAGGGGAATTAGCAAGAGAGAGCTGTGGAGGAGGAAAGCAGAATCACCCAATCATGTCAGTTTCCATGACAGGGTTATCACCTGTGGACAGTTGGGATACACAAACAAACACACACACATACACACACACACACACACACACACACACACACACACACAAAATGCTAAACATCCATTACATTTCCCTTCGGCACTAACCTAGAGAGGACGTTTCCAGTGGAACAAGTGCATCATTGCAGTGTTGTTTGTCTCATCAACTTCCGTCACAGAATTGTCATATTCAGAGTATCTTTAGACTGTTTTATGTGACACTGTGAGGAGGATCTGCTCAGGAGTTTGTGTTAACGGCTACGTGAAGTGACTAGACTGTTTCATGTGAAAATGCCTGAGGACGATCTCCTGAGGAGTTTGTGTTTGTCACATGCAAAGTCTCTTTCGATCTTTTTTTCCTTCAATGAATTGTAGCCATGGCACATTAAACTGGGGGTCTTTGTGACAGTTCAGGAGAAAAGTACATACCGGTGTGTATATATATATATATGCCATTTAGCTGACTCTTTTATCCAAAGCAACATACATTGCAGTGAGTGCATACATTTTTCTGTATGTCCAATTGGGAATCATACCCACAACCTAAGCATTGTTAGCGCCATGCTCTACCGACTGAGCCTTTAGAGGACCATACTGAGCCATAGAGGACCATACTGGGCCATAGAGGACCATACTGGGCCATAGAGGACCATACTGTACCATAGAGGACCATACTGTACCATAGAGGACCATACTGGGCCATAGAGGACCATACTGAGCCATAGAGGACCATACTGTACCATAGAGGACCATACTGTACCATAGAGGACCATACTGTACCATAGAGGACCATACTGTACCATAGAGGACCATACTGAGCCTTTAGAGGACCATACTGGGCCATAGAGGACCATACTGGGCCATAGAGGACCATACTGAGCCTTTAGAGGACCATACTGGGCCATAGAGGACCATACTGTACCATAGAGGACCATACTGAGCCATAGAGGACCATACTGGGCCATAGAGGACCATACTGAGCCTTTAGAGGACCATACTGGGCCATAGAGGACCATACTGAGCCATAGAGGACCATACTGGGCCATAGAGGACCATACTGGGCCATAGAGGACCATACTGGGCCATAGAGGACCATACTGGGCCATAGAGCAGGTACATAGTGTATCACAGGTTCCAGGAGAAATCCATTTTCTATAGAGACAAATCTTCTTCTGTGTTGTTTGCTCCTGATTTAAAACATACATGAACCACAGTAAAGTCCAAAGAGCCTTTGTTCTATATGAATAGCAAGATTAGCAGTCTGATCTTTATCATAGGGAATACTTGTGTGCATTGTCTAATACTTTGGAAGTTCCATTTATTTATGTTCAAACAGCCTATTCGGTTATTAAGTCGTGACGTGTTTCCGGGTCCAACGGTGGCTGAGGCGCTCTCTTCGAAATGCCGCAGTAATAATAATAATTCATTATATTTGTATAGCGCTTTTCCGAGGCTCAAAGACGCTGACAATATGGGAAAATCAGGAAAGTGCTGCGTCCCTTGTTGTATGAATAGATCCAAGTCTAAAAAAACGATTGAACTGTCATTCTACCGCTTTAGTATTCTGGTGCAGGGAATTTTGGGTTTGGACCCGGAAATTGCTAAACGTCACGTTTGACGTCAGACTTAACAACCGAATTGATGAAGACAACATCATTACCCTCCCTCCCTCCCTTTCCCCTAAGTGCATACAGAATAGTAATGCTCATTGTCCATGTCTGCCCTTGCCCTGATTTGGCTCTCCCTCTCTCTTTGACTGTCTCAGTCTCACTCTCTTTCTCACTCACACACCTCTGCAGGAACACTACCTTACAGACGTAGGTGCATAAACAATTTATGAAACAATTTGAGCGCCAAGTGTGCCATTTGCACCTTTGACCTAGATACTGTCTGTGCAGGTAGTCGTTTTGTCTGAACCTCCGTCAATTACAGAAACAACCATTGTCAAATGGTCAGGGGTATCAACTACTCTGTACATGCTCATTGCCCTCAAAGCTTAGTCAGATGGTAACATTTGTACTGTGTCCTTGGTTTATCTTTTCCACAGTTTGGTCAGTGAAATAAATGTTTGCGTCAGCTGGCCTGCATAGGTTACTCTCTGCATATAACAAGTGGCGCGAGAGGAGGTTATTAGGAGACATTATACAGTTACAGAATCCCCTGGGAATGCTAAGCTTTGTCCCTCAGCTGGAAGGTCAAGGCCCCAGCAGTGTGTGTGTGTGTGTGTGTGTGTGTGTGTGTGTGTGTGTGTGTGTGTATGAGTGTGTGTGTGTGTGTGTGTGTGTGTGTGTGTGTGTGTGTGTGTGTGTGTGTCTGTGTGTGTGTGTGTGTGTGCCCGTATGTGCGCATGTGTGCGTGCATGTATGTGTTAGTAGGGGACATGCACCATGAAGTTGGATCAGAGTTATTTTAAAGTGCTCCAGATGAGTAGATTGGATTAGATTAAAACGAGGAGCTACAAATTAAAATGATTAATTACAAAGAAAAATCACACAATCAACACAGACTGGTTACCACAGAGATAGAACCGTTGATTGTGTTCTATATCTATGTTTTCAACATGAATGAATGAATGAATGAATGGACTTTATTGTCATTGCTACAGTACAGGTACCAAACAACGAAATTTAGGAGGGGTGGCTCCCCTGGTGTTAGGAAAGGGGGAAAAAAACACTTTTAGAAAAAAGAAAAAAAAGAAAAGAAGGTAAGGAGCTGGTTTACATAAATAAAGGCTATGTACACAATCCACTGTACTATAGTGTACAGATAGTCAACTAGGGTTGTCATATTGCACAATAGTATTTTTTCACGTTATTTAAAGTGTCACAGTTTGCAGGCTTGAAATGTACATGTTTGTGCCTCAGCACTACACCTGATTTTTTTCAGTCCAGCAGCTGCCATACAATCCGTCCAGACTGTCCAGGGCCCAGAACTTAGGTCTTTGCTGTGTTCAGGGCCTGGACGGCCCTGTGGTAGAAGCAGTTCTTCAGTCTGTTTGTCTTAGCGGCCAGGGTCCTGAACCTCCTTTTCGAGGGCAGCCTGGTAAAGTGTACGTACCCAGGGTGGGTCGGGTCCCTGGAGATCTTTGAGGCCTTCCTGAGACAGCGTGTGTTGTACAGCTCTTCCAGAGAGGGGAGGGGGGCGCCGGTGATCTTCTGTGCTGTTCTCACTACTCTTTGTAGCGCATTTCTCTCCGCTGTTGTGCAGCTGGAGAACCAGTTGCAGATGCCGTAGGTGAGGATGCTCTCCACTGCGCCGCGGTAGAAGGCCACCAGTATCTCCTGCTTGTTGTGTTCCTTCCTGAGGCATCTCAGGGTGTATAGCCGCTGTTGTGCCCTCTTGATGGTGCCTTTTGTGTTGTCCTTCCAGGTCAGGTCATCCCGCATGTGATGTCCCAGGAATCGGAGGGTTGAGACTCTCTCCACGCTCTCTCCGTCGATGAGCAAGGGCTGGATGTCACAGATACAGGGCATACATGCAATGGTTGCTGTATATTCACATATACAGTCCTACATTTACATTTTTACCATTTAGCAGACGCTTTTATCCACACTCTGAAGTAATTTAGGGCTAAGTGCCTTACTCAAGGGCACACTAGTGGTGGTGTTCCCAGGTGGGATTTGAACTCATGACCTTCTGATCACCAGTCCAACTCACTATCCACTAGGCGACCACTACCTCAGTCTTCACACTGTCCTTGCCCTCCTGATGTAAGCACACTTAAATTGAGCACATCACTCATACACTCACCTTTTCCTAGAACCCCTGGTCTTCAATAAAGCTGGCAAATATAGACCCACGCTGTACCAATGACTTCTCACAGTTTGGCTTTGAGAGGGGTTGATTGGGGTGACGACTTACTGTTTCCCCCCATGTAAAAAGGGGGCTCCTCATTCCTAGTTTCCGCGAGAGTAGAGAAAACGTCGATCCTAATCGAGGCTCGGCTGAAATGATGGAGCTGATCTCCAAAGTGCTCGAGGCTGAGGAGCGCAAGCGCCACTTCCAGTACCGTGTTAACATTGACCTCTTTTGTCTAGAGATTCCTGCCTGTCCATTTGCTTCTCTAAATGTGTCTGAGCTGCTAGCCCATCTAGAACAGGGAGCATACCTCAAGGCTGCCATCTATTAGGCTTTATGAGTCTGTATGTGCCACTGTCTTGTCACGGCGCAAGGACGATTGACGAATAGACTGAGGCTGTTTAGAATACAGTGGGGCAAATAAGTATTCAACACATCAACAGTTTTTATTTGTATTCAATGTAGCTATTAACATGAAATTTAGACCAGTCATTGGTATATTAACTCAATAAAACTACACAGCCAATGAAAGTGTAACCCTCCAATCCGGTCTCGGAGGCCATAAGACTTGCCATAACAATTTTGAACAGCTAACCCTAGCAGCCCACCTACACTACCTGCTGCTCACCTGCACCTAATTTGCACTGACTCTCTGCACCAATCACACATTCACACTCACACACACACACACACACACACACACACACACACACACTCACACACACACTCACACACACACACACACACACACACACACACACACACACCTACACTCACTACCATCACTGCTGCTATTTTTTTACTGTATACTATTGCTGTATACACTTATGCCTATTACACTTATTGTCTATTGTGTTATAATGTATTTCTTGTGTACTTAATGTATTCTTACATCCCGATATTTACACTGTTGAGAGGAAGCTGGCAAAGTAAGCATTTCATTGTACAATTTACATCTCAGACACTGCAGCACTGCGAGGGGAACTTGCATGGTGGCGGTGGTGTTGTTTGTTTGGGAGGACAGCGTAAGGCAGGGAGAGAAGGGCTTGGCAGGGAGAGATAACCTCTTTGTAAATCTCTCACTTGAGGCAATGCTTCCTTTTTGTATTCACAGCGTCAGTGAAATTGTAAATATTACAGATGCCTGCATGCCTCACAAAACGCATGGAAAAACACAGGCATGAATCCATACAAGTCAAATTGGCAAACATACACATCTGACGCACATGCATCAGCAAACATCTTCTAATATGTGTCTCAGCAAACATTGTATAGTACTTGTACTCTGCAATGACAATAAAGTTGAATCTAATCTAATCTAATCTTTTACATAGGGTTTTACATATAGGGTTGTATACACTGTATAGGGTTTTACATATAGGGTTCAGTTTGGCCTATTCATAACATCAGGGCATTCTGTGGAAGAGATAGAGGACACCATTGCACAGCACACATGTACAGTGTAATGTATGAATAGGACATACTTTCCATGTTAGCAACTAGGGCATTAGCTGATTAGAGCAGTAACTCGTTCCCTTGGGGGATTTCTCTTTACTGGGCTGTTTTCATTGCCTAGTTACAGAATGTAATATAGATTCCTGTTGTATTGATGCATTATGTGGGTATTATAAGTAATATATATACAATTTGCACACAACTGCAAATGTAACATGTTCACACACACACACACACACACATACACACACACACACACACACACACACACACACACACACACACACACAGCAAAGTGTCCAAGTCTGTCACAGGGTAGGTTCCCAATCAGCTAACAGGTCTCCATCATAGCAGTTAATCGGAATACAATCATCATCCTTAAAAAGGTGGCTAGTGAACCATATCTCTGTTCTTGCAAGAAACACAAGACAATTGTGACAACCCTAGTCCCAGTAAGGTTGCCCTCACATACACCTCTCTCTCCTCTCCAACCATGACCCTAAAACACACACAGAGGGGCCAGCAAGAGTCACCTCTCGTACAAAACAGCAGGACCCACGTCTTGGCACCAATAATAACACAGAAAGTGCGGAGGGTAGGACGGTGGTTCATGCTACCAGGGGGTTACCCACAGGTCCCCTGCACACTCACCTTGCAGCGTCAACAGCACGAGAGGGACCAGTGGCATCCGCACTGCAGACATCCTGGTGGAGGAATGGGAGGCGTCTCTCACCAATGCCAGAACACACACTTTCACAAAATCACACACACACAATCTCACATGCACTCACACTCTCACACACACACACACACACACACACACACACACACACACATACCACAAAGAGAGAGACAGCCAAAGCAAATCTGCAGGTCCCAGTAGATATTCCAAGCACAGGTTAATTCACTACAGCGACAATGCGCTGAAAAGAATCTAGAGAAAAGTGTTTGTGCAAACAAAACAGAAACGACCCGAGTCTGGAACTGGGGGCTCTCTCAAGTGTGTCTGTGGGACTCCTCCTTCTCTTGGGGCTAGGGGTGCAGTCTGACAGGCAATCGCTTCCCCCTCCTCTTCCACAGCCGGCGCTGGGTCCAGGGGTAGTCCACTCTGCACAGGAGGAGAAGGGCCAGCAGCCTGCGGGGATCTGCCCTAGGCTGCCACCTTGTCAGGACCACTTTAGAGCCTGAAATACGTAATGTTCACTGCCTCATTCACAGATCTAAATCAGACCGGAGTAACATCCCCCCCCCAAAAAAAAACACATTGTAACCAGGGCACCATTGAATATGAGACTTTGGTCTCAATGGGTTCCCCTGGTGAAATGAAGGTTACATTTAAAATAAAATAAAATAAATAAAGACTGCCTGGTTGAGAGTGCCACATGCTATGCCACAGCCCTATTCAGTTACTACGGAGAGACTCAGGTTTCAGTCTCTCAATGTTCTTTGTTTTCAACTATTTATAATGTGGCCAGGTGCGAGGGCATCACACCCCTGCGTAGATTAATAATGCAACTGTGTCTGCATGGAAAGTACCAATGATCGGTAGGTAGACAGACAGTCAGTAAATATTATGTTCAGTTACGCCGATGGCAATAAGGCGTCTGGTGGAATGTGTGCATCTCCTGGATGACAGCAGGGGGTTGTTCAATGATCTGATGTGATGTGCTGTTCAGGTTTAGAACATCACACTGTATTTATTTATTTTGTAGATATATGCCCCAACGCTAATCAGGACATAATTAGGACATTATGCACTCAATGATGTGACTATTTTGAGCAATTGATCATGTGTTTTGCTCCTGTGAGCTATGACCTATTCTACAGTTGGTTATTCATTCAAGTGAAAATGACTGCTATGTTAGGTCATGTCCCGGTGCACTTCAAGGTAAAGCCATTGCGGGTCGGGAATGGGGCATGCACGAAAAACTGTAGGCCTACAGAATATACAGAAATAAAAGTGTAAAACTGAGACATCTACTACCCCCAAAGCACTGTGCCTCCTGAGACATCTACTACTCCGCTGTACTGTCCCTCCTGAGACATCTACTACCCCCCTGTACTGTCCCTCCTAAGTCATCTACTACCCCCTGTACTGTCCCTTCTGAGACATCTACTACCCCCTGTACTGTCCCTCCTGAGACATCTACTACCCCCTGTACTGTCCCTCCTGAGACATCTACTACCCCCCTGTACTGTCCCTCCTGAGACATCTACTACCCCCCTGTACTGTCCCTCCTGAGACATCTACTACCCCCCTGTACTGTCCCTCCTGAGACATCTACTACCCCCTGTACTGTCCCTCCTGAGACATCTACTACCCCCCTGTACTGTCCCTCCTGAGACATCTACTACCCCCTGTACTGTCCCTCCTGAGACATCTACTACCCCCCTGTACTGTCCCTCCTGAGACATCTACTACCCCCTGTACTGTCCCTCCTGAGACATCTACTACCCCCTGTACTGTCCCTCCTGAGACATCTACTACCCCCCTGTACTGTCCCTCCTGAGACATCTACTACCCCCCTGTACTGTCCCTCCTGAGACATCTACTACCCCCCTGTACTGTCCCTCCTGAGACATCTACTACCCCCTGTACTGTCCCTCCTGAGACATCTACTACCCCCCTGTACTGTCCCTCCTGAGACATCTACTACCCCCTGTACTGTCCCTCCTGAGACATCTACTACCCCCCTGTACTGTCCCTCCTGAGACATCTACTACCCCCCTGCACTGTCCCTCCTGAGACATCTACTACCCCCTGTACTGTTTCTCCTGAGACATCTACTACCCCCCTGTACTGTCCCTCCTGAGACATCTACTACCCCCTGTACTGTCCCTCCTGAGACATCTACTACTCCCTGTACTGTTTCCCCAGTGTCAAAAACAAGAAGAAGGTAACCTTCTAGCACGACGACTGCCAATGGCTCCAGGCCCGAGCATACATAGATTACTTTCCCCTGCTATGACTGGTGGATAGTTGATTCACTTACTTAGTTAAATGTATTCGTTGTAAGCCGCTTCGGATGAAGGCATCTGCTAAATGCCAACAACGTAGAATGTAAACGTCTACTGCAGGGGCGGATTTAGGATCGTAGGAGATCCGGGGCTTAGCCCAGAGGGAGAATATAATGTGCGCGCGGAGCGCGCCGATTTTTTTTGCCTTCAACCTTCAACTTACCACCACCTTAAAGCGGACAAAAGGCACTGGAGAACACATATACATTCACACCCTTTAATGAAGCAAACTAATTGTGGTGGTTCTGGGCACAGAGGGAGGTCAGCACACGTAGCTCCCCCTGTCAGTCACCATCATTTATATTTGTATAGAATTACATAATTGATGGGCTGAGGCTAGTTATGTTACAGTATGTATATCAGGGCAGACTCTGTGCTCACCACTTATATTGTATTTAGAGTCTTGTCCTGTGTTATATGACGATATATTACATGTATTGTTGGCCTGTGTATAGTACTGTGAAATCAAATCCCCCCTGGGACATTAAACAAACTTAGTTAGTTAGAGTTACATCTTAGGATAGATTTGAGTCATGTTCTGTATACATACATACTACCATAAGGGCATACTTAATGTGGTTACTCCATGTTTACTAGCTGTAACATTAACGTTACATCATTCTTTTTCACTTGTTACTCAGTCAACCAGAGTGCAGATATCAAAGACTATCAGCCTGTTATTCACTTTATTTGTATAAGTATTATCCTTTGTTTGATTTCTTACCATGTACCGTAACAGTACCTTGCTATGTTTCATTTTCATTATAACATAACGTTATGTTATGATAGCCAGCTAGCATTAGCAAACCGGAAAAGTAGTGTCAGTGAGTCAGTCACCTTTCTAATAAGATTCACAAACCTGAAACATCATCTATGTCATCACTGCTGGTGAAGTCATTGTTGTCAGCTGCTGATACTGCTGCTGCAACAGTTCTTGGCGCTTGTTTTGTTGAAAACAACTTTGGGATATCCATCCTTACAATTGTGCAAGTCAGGCACTGATTGAGATCACTTCTTCTTCAGGGCAGGGCAGGCTACGCAGTATGCAGGCTAATGTCGCGCAGCTGCTGCCTCTCTGTTGGACTCCGGTACTGCACGTTACTCACGAGAGTTTTATTTTTATTTTTATTTTTTAAAGTAAAACATTTGGGGCTTTTCAGAAAACATCCGGGGCTAGAGCCCAAGTAGCCACCCCCTAGCGCCGCCCCTGGTCTACTGAGCTCTGGAGTGAAGCACTGTGGTCATTTCCTGTCAGACCGCGAAATGGTCTCATGCCGTCCTCTAGGAAGGAGTGTTTCCCTGTGTGGGATGTTGATGTTTCTGGCCTGACATCATCTTGGCTGGAGAACGTCAAAGAAAGCTTTAGTGGTGAACGGACGAAAACTCTCCTTCACTCCTCAGTCTCACCGACAAGGCAACATCATTCAAATAAAATATATTATTATTATTAATATTATTATGAATAAATATCTATCTATCTCCCTCCCTCCTGCTCTCTCCCTCCCTCCCCAGTAACAGTCAAACGTTTGGACACACTTCCCCCTTCAATTGAATGGGAAAGTGTGTCCAAACGTTTGAGCTGTAACACATTGTCTGACTGAAAACAATATACTGCTGCCGTTGTTAATTAACACAACATTATTGTATTATTCACTCACACATATATTAGCATCTTGGGAGGTTGAAGGCTTATCCTGTCAGCGGTTTTTTAACGTAACGTGCTTATAAGCTGCTTTACACCGTTATTAGAGAATCACACTGCTAAGTTAATGAGTTAACTGCCTTACAGCCGACCCGCAGCATGGTGAGACAGATGTTCCCTTGCCGGCACCCATACAATGAATAAAAGCGTTGTGAAACATGAGAATAAAAAGATCGCGAGTAAAGTGAATTAAATTGACTTTGTGTGGAGAGGCTTGGTAATCTAATGTACGCACATCTGTTGCCTCTTTTTTTTTTTTTTTTTTTTTTTACAGGGAAAGCCCATATTATTCTGGAGGTTCTCAACGCCCTCCATCACAAACTGTCTGCCTGTGAGATCCTCTTCTCCGGCACAGAGTCACCAGTCGCTCAACGCGCTCCTCATCTCCTGCTGATCAAGCCTGCCCCCTGGTGGCCGGACGTACGACGTCCAAGCAGTGATGTCCAAGGACATCCACGTGTTGATTGATTGAAAACTTTATTAGAAGATTTGCAGAAGTAGGTACATGAAAGTACATATTACATACAAGGTTAACTAACAGGATAAAAACCCAAGAAAGCCACTGGCTTATTTCAATTGGGGTCCTTGGCCTGTGTG
Source organism: Nansenia antarctica (assembly GCF_963989245.1). NCBI lineage: Eukaryota > Metazoa > Chordata > Actinopteri > Argentiniformes > Microstomatidae > Nansenia > Nansenia antarctica. The sequence continues at coordinate 31,729,363 of NC_137680.1, forward strand.
ACACGGTCTAGTCTAGTGTTTTTGTCCGCAAACCAATTGAAATGTTCAGACTTTTCTTTTGAAACCACCGAACTACGTTTCAACGTTGTTGAGAATCACACAACACAAACTCTCTAGTCAAGCCCAAAATACTGCAACAACGCAATGGATTGGGTGAGTAATCCCCCCCACTGCTACCTAGTGAACTACAACACTACTTTACATTGTTAGCAGGCTCACAAAACAAGCTGTGTTAGTTGACTAGTGACGCGTCGTTGATTTTCAACAACGCGGAAATGTATTCACATCTTTCTAAAGAAAAGTCTGAACATTAAACCTGGTTGCCGACATGCGGACCAAAACACTAGAACGTGTCACCTGTTATGAGGACCAGGGGCGGCGCTAGGGGGTGGCTACTTGGGCTCAAGCCCCGGATGTTTTCTGAAAAGCCCCGAATGTTTTACTTTAAAAAAATAAAAATAAAAATAAAAAAAATAAAAACTCTCGTGAGTAACGTGCAGTACCGGAGTCCAACAGAGAGTCTGGAGTCCAACAGGCAGCAGCTGCGCGACATTAGCCTGCGTACTGCGTAGCCTGCCCTGCCCTGAAGAAGAAGTGATCTCATTCAGTGCCTGACTTGCAAAATTGTAAGGATGGATATCCCAAAGTTGTTTTCAACAAAACAAGCGCCAAGAACTGTTGCAGCAGCAGTATCAGCAGCTGACAACAATAACATCACCAGCAGTGATGACATAGATGATGTTTCAGGTTTGTGAATCTTATTAGAAAGGTGACTGACTCACTGACACTACTTTTCCGGTTTGCTAATGCTAGCTGGCTATCATAACATAACGTTATGTTATAATGAAAATGAAACATCAACTGAAGGTGGTTGTTGGTGGTCTAGTGGATATTGAGTTGGACTGGTGATTGGAAGGTTGTGGATCCTCAAATCCTGCCTGAAAACACCACCATTAATGTGTCTTTGAGTAAGGCACTTAGCCCTCAGTTACTCCAGGGGGAACGTCCCTGTAATCTGTAGTTGTAAATCGCTTTGGAAGCGTACTGTTACGGTACATGGTAAGAAATCAAACAACGGATAATACTTATACAAATAAAGTGAATAACAGGCTGATAGTCTTTGATATCTGCACTCTGGTTGACTGAGTAACAAGTGAAAAAGAATGATGTAACGTTAATGTTACAGCTAGTAAACATGGAGTAACCACATTAAGTATGCCCTTATGGTAGTATGTATGTATACAGAACATGACTCAAATCTATCCTAAGATGTAACGCTAACTAACTAAGTTTGTTTAATGTCCCAGGGGGGATTTGATTTCACAGTACTATACACAGGCCAACAATACATGTAATATATCGTCATATAACACAGGTCAAGACAATCAATACAATATAAGTGGTGAGCACAGAGTCTGCCCTGATATACATACTGTAACATAACTAGCCTCAGCCCATCAATTATGTAATTCTATACAAATATAAATGATGGTGACTGACAGGGGGAGCTACGTGTGCTGACCTCCCTCTGTGCCCAGAACCACCACAATTAGTTTGCTTCATTAAAGGGTGTGAATGTATATGTGTTCTCCAGTGCCTTTTGTCCGCTTTAAGGTGGTGGTAAGTTGAAGGTTGAAGGCAAAATTTTCCGCCGCGCTCCGCGCGCACATTATATTCTCCCTCTGGGCTAAGCCCCGGATCTCCTGCGATCCTAAATCCGCCCCTGATGAGGACGCTGTGACGAGGGCCTCTTCAACGGACAGTCCAGGTCTCGGACCTTCTCAGACCGTGTATATATGTTAAGTTTCATGTCCCTCACAATCTCTTTGTCAAGGAACTATGTGTAGAAATTGAGAGAATAGAAACCTTTCGGGGGCCCAAAGCTACAAAAAGGCTTTGCTTTTCATAGTTGCTCTCCTGTGTGTTATTGTCCACTACGTCAGTTAGGTGACATACATTTCTTATTCAGCATCCCTTTATTTTTAGAATAATAACACAAAAAAAAGAGAAGAGAGAGGGACAGAGAGAGAGAGAGAATCTGAACACAGAGTCACTTGAAGTGGAAGGTGATCTTCATGTCGTTGTTGCCCTCCACCACGTGGCTCTCGATGCGCTTATGGAACTGGTTCAGAGACCCCAGGATCCGATCAAACACCGCCTGAGACAGAGGACAGCCGAGTTAGGAGGACAGCCCAGTTACACAGGAGGACAGCCCAGTTAGACAGAGGACATCCCAGTTACACAGGAGGACAGCCCAGTTACACAGAGGACAGCCCAGTTACACAGAGGACAGCCCAGTTACACAGGAGGACAGCCCAGTTAGACACATCAGGGTTCCTACAAGCCACATCCACACGGAGACAGAACCAATCTTTTTCTTTTTCTTTTTTTTTTCTTCCCGTAAACACAAAGTCGTCTCTTGAAATATGTGCGTCCCAACGAAACCACTGAAAATGCTGTAACGCTGCCACAAATTATACCAAAAACAGAGAAGAATGGAGCATGCACAAAACCTGTAGTTGTTGTTGGCTAGGTTAGCGCATGCGGGTTACGGGAGAGGTTCAGGAAAGATGCGTATGGCTTGTGAAGACGGAAATGCAAGGGTGACGTCTTCAGATTTGTTCACTCTGAGACAGATACACCCAAATTCGTCTCCGTGTGGACAAGGCCTGAGTCTCTATGGATAAGCGTCTGCTGAGCCGTACCTGGGCCTTCTCAGTCTCCTGCTTGCAGACGTCCCTCAGGCGTTGGATCTCCGCCCTGATCTGATGCGTCTGTCGGCTGATCTCCTGGATCTGCGCCGCCATGTCCTCCCTCTTCTGGTGCACGTGGTCACACTGCCTGGAGACCAAGGAGGGGGAGACGCCTTCAGAGACACAATCAGCAGCAGCAGTAGGTTCTACTAAAACTAAAACGTGGCCTGGGGGGTCCAGTGATCTAAACTGCTCCTAAACTCCTACCCCACCCTTTCTACCCCAACACATTCATAACATGCTGTTTAACCCTTTCCTACCCTAACACATCCTTAACATGCCGTTTCCTACCCGAACACATCCTTAACATGCTGTTTAACCCTTTCCTACCCCAACACAACCTTAACATGCTGTTTCCTACCCTAACACATCCTTAACATGCTGTTTCCTACCCTAACGTCCTTAACATGCTGTTTAACCCTTTCATACCCCAACACGTCCTTAACATGCTGTTTAACCCTTTCATACCCTAACACATCCTTAACATGCTGTTTAACCCTTTCATACCCTAACACGTCCTTAACACACTGTTTAACCCTTTCATACCCTAACACATCCTTAACACACTGTTTAACCCTTTCATACCCTAACACGTCCTTAACATGCTGTTTAACCCTTTCATACCCCAACACGTCCTTAACACACTGTTTAACCCTTTCATACCCCAACACATCCTTAACATGCTGTTTAACCCTTTCATACCCCAACACGTCCTTAACACACTGTTTAACCCTTTCATACCCCAACACATCGTTAACACACTGTTTAACCCTTTCATACCCTAACACGTCCTTAACACACTGTTTAACCCTTTCATACCCTAACACGTCCTTAACATGCTGTTTAACCCTTTCATACCCTAACACGTCCTTAACATGCTGTTTAACCCTTTCATACCCTAACACGTCCTTAACACACTGTTTAACCCTTTCATACCCTAACACGTCCTTAACACACTGTTTAACCCTTTCATACCCTAACACAACCTTAACATGCTGTTTCCTACCCTAACATGCTGTTTCCTGCCCTAACACGTCCTTAACACACTGTTTAACCCTTTCATACCCTAACACGTCCTTAACATGCTGTTTAACCCTTTCATACCCTAACACGTCCTTAACACACTGTTTAACCCTTTCATACCCTAACACATCCTTAACACACTGTTTAACCCTTTCATACCCTAACACGTCCTTAACATGCTGTTTAACCCTTTCATACCCTAACACGTCCTTAACATGCTGTTTAACCCTTTCATACCCTAACACGTCCTTAACACACTGTTTAACCCTTTCATACCCTAACACAACCTTAACATGCTGTTTCCTACCCTAACATGCTGTTTCCTGCCCTAACACGTCCTTAACACACTGTTTAACCCTTTCATACCCTAACACGTCCTTAACATGCTGTTTAACCCTTTCATACCCTAACACGTCCTTAACACACTGTTTAACCCTTTCATACCCTAACACATCCTTAACACACTGTTTAACCCTTTCATACCCTAACACGTCCTTAACACACTGTTTAACCCTTTCATACCCTAACACAACCTTAACATGCTGTTTCCTACCCTAACATGCTGTTTCCTGCCCTAACACGTCCTTAACACACTGTTTAACCCTTTCATACCCTAACACGTCCTTAACATGCTGTTTAACCCTTTCCTACCCTAACACAACCTTAACATGCTGTTTCCTACCCTAACATGCTGTTTCCTGCCCTAACACGTCCTTAACACACTGTTTAACCCTTTCATACCCTAACACGTCCTTAACATGCTGTTTAACCCTTTCATACCCTAACACGTCCTTAACACACTGTTTAACCCTTTCATACCCTAACACATCGTTAACATGCTGTTTAACCCTTTCATACCCTAACACGTCCTTGACGTGCTGGTCGGTGGTCTCCTTCTTCTTCTGCCTGCGTATCTGCAGCTTGGCCTTCTTGTCCATCTTCATGCCCAGAGCTCTCTTCACCTGAACCTCCTCCGTGGCCAGGCTCCTCAAGTCCTTCTGCTGCTTCTCATACAGACAGACCAGCTGCTGGACCTGAGAGAGAGACAGAGAGAGAGAGAGAGAGAGAGAGAGAGAGAGAGAAAGAGAGACAGAGAGAGAGACAGACAGAGACAGAGACAGAGAGAGAGACAGAGAGAGAGACACAGAGACAGAGAGACAGAGAGAGAGAGAGACAGAGAGACAGAGAGACAGAGAGAGAGAGAGACAGAGAGAGAGAGAGACAGAGAGAGAGAGAGACAGAGAGACAGAGAGAGAGAGAGAGAGAGACAGAGAGACAGAGAGAGAGAGAGACAGAGAGAGAGAGACAGAGAGACGTTAATACAGTCAAAGGGTATTGTTGGGGGAGACACATGCCAAGGGGGTACAGGACATTACAACATGTATTTGTAATTAGGGTAAAGGGGTCAGGTACCTCGTCCTGGTGCTGGTTGGCCTTGTCCATGCTGGTCTGCAGGTCCTGGAGCAGTTTTAACACCACCTGCAGCTCCGCCTCGTTGTGACTCACACCCTGCACCGCGCCCTGGTACTCCCCCATCCTCTCGTCTGCTTGCTCCTGTGGAAGGAGAGGTTGCCATTTAGCAGACGCCTTTAATCCAAAGCGATTTACAACTACAGATGACAGGGACATTCCCCCTGGAGTAACTGAGGGCTAAGTGCCTTACTCAAAGACACATTAATGGTGGTGTTTTCAGGCAGGATTTGAGGATCCACAACCTTCCAATCACCAGTTCAACTCAATATCCACTAGACCACCAACAACCACCTTCAGTTGATGCTGTAGAAACAAGCCCTCTAGGGTAATTGCTCCTCTAGGATAACTGCCCCTCAAGGATAACTGCCCCTCTCCAAAACAAAAAACGGTTTCTTTAAGTATTATGTAAGCCTAGCCAGGTCCCCTCTTTGTCTCCACTCACAATGGACAGCTTGATGTTCTTCACGTTCTCCATCTGGTTCTTCAGCTCCTCTGGAGACTCCACCACCTGAGACTTCAGCTTGCCGATGTCCTCCTTCAGCGTGGTCACGTCCACCCTCAGCTGAGTCTGTTAGGGACGACAACAAAACAACAACAAGAGAACATTTAAATTCATGAACACATTTCAATGTAACATTACTAGTGACCAGACGTGAGATGATGAGTGTGTAATGGCTGAATCAATGTGTTTGATCGTTCACATGCCAGTTTCTGTGACCGCTCCGCATTTTCAGTTTTCCACTCCGTGATCTGCTCGTTGAGTGCATTCTGAAATGAAAAGAGAGAAATTCAACTCTCAAATTCAAGCACCTTTCAAGGACTTTCAAGACTCAATTCCCTCAAATTCAAAGACCCAACACGGCATAGTTTGAGACAGATCGAGATGAGAATTTATATAGTAGGAACCATCCGCTAACAGACAACAATTAAAAAGAGAGAGAGGCTTGAATGTATAGGCTTGAACACTAGATGGTCTCTATAATTACGTACAACGTTTTTTTATATATACATATATTATTTTTTTTAGATAGAGAGAGAGAGAGGTGAATTGAAGCACTTTCAATGACCCATGTCTATTTTCAAAAACTTTTAAGGCCTTGATTTTTTTTTCTCAAATTCACAAACTTTCAAGGATTTCAAGGACCCGTGGGAACCCCAAAACTACTACTACAACAACCAGCAAGGCAAGGAGTTGTTTTTTTCGGGTTTCCATAGTGACATGGATACTTACCACTTCCTGGTACTGGTGCTTAGTGGCGTTGTCCAGCTCAGCCATAGTGGCAGCCAGCTCCTTGGCCTCCGCCTGCTGCTCTGGAGGGATGGTCCTGAACAGGGAGAGAAGGTCAGGACACTAAGTAATGGAACTAGTCCAGAGAGAGAGAAGGTCAGGACACAGTATAATGGAACTAGTCCAGAGAGAGAGAAGGTCAGGACACTGTATAATGGAACCAGTCCAGAGAGAGAGAAGGTCAGGACACTGTATAATGGAACCAGTCCAGAGAGAGAGAAGGTCAGGACACTAAGTAATGGAACTAGTCCAGAGAGAGAGAAGGTCAGGACACTGTATAATGGAACTAGTCCAGAGAGAGAGAAGGTCAGGACACTAAGTAATGGAACTAGTCCAGAGAGAGAGAAGGTCAGGACACTGTATAATGGAACTAGTCCAGAGAGAGAGAAGGTCAGGACACTAAGTAATGGAACTAGTCCAGAGAGAGAGAAGGTCAGGACACTAAGTAATGGAACCAGTCCAGAGAGAGAGAAGGTCAGGACACTAAGTAATGGAACTAGTCCAGAGAGAGAGAAGGTCAGGACACTGTATAATGGAACTAGTCCAGAGAGAGAGAAGGTCAGGACACTGTATAATGGAACTAGTCCAGAGAGAGAGAAGGTCAGGACACTGTATAATGGAACTAGTCCAGAGAGAGAGAAGGTCAGGACACTAAGTAATGGAACCAGTCCAGAGAGAGAGAAGGTCAGGACACTAAGTAATGGAACTAGTCCAGAGAGAGAGAAGGTCAGGACACTGTATAATGGAACTAGTCCAGAGAGAGAGAAGGACAGGACACTAAATAATGGAACCAGTCCAGAGAGAGAGAAGGTCAGGACACTAAGTAATGGAACTAGTCCAGAGAGAGAGAAGGTCAGGACACTAAGTAATGGAACTAGTCCAGAGAGAGAAGGTCAGGACACTGTATAATGGAACTAGTCCAGAGAGAGAGAAGGACAGGACACTGTATAATGGAACTAGTCCAGAGAGAGAGAGAAGGTCAGGACACTAAGTAATGGAACTAGTCCAGAGAGAGAGAAGGTCAGGACACTAAGTAATGGAACTAGTCCAGAGAGAGAGAAGGTCAGGACACTGTATAATGGAACTAGTCCAGAGAGAGAGAAGGTCAGGACACTGTATAATGGAACTAGTCCAGAGAGAGAAGGTCAGGACACTGTATAATGGAACCAGTCCAGAGAGAGAGAAGGTCAGGACACTAGAATGGAACTAGTCCAGTGAGAGAGAAGGTCAGGACACTGTATAATGGAACTAGTCCAGAGAGAGAGAAGGTCAGGACACTAGAATGGAACTAGTCCAGAGAGAGAGAAGGTCAGGACACTAAGTAATGGAACTAGTCCAGGGAGAGAGAAGGTCAGGACACTAAATAATGGAACTAGTCCAGGGAGAGAGAAGGTCAGGACACTAAATAATGGAACTAGTCCAGGGAGAGAGAAGGTCAGGACACTGTATAATGGAACTAGTCCAGGCTGCTGATGCCACTTCCCTCACGTCAGCTTGTCTATCGTCTTCTCTGCTTGTTTGATGGTCTTTGTGTAGTGTTGGAACTTGTCCATGTCTTCCCTCTGGAAAAGAGAAAGAGTTCCCACACCTTATACACCTTACCACACACACACACACACACCTTACCATTACGTGTGAGAGCGGGACCTCTTTGAAACATATATCTGTCGTCTGTGTGGTAAGGTGTGTGGTTCAGTGTCTTGCCCAAGGACACTTCAACATGTGGTCAGCCGGGGCTCGAACCGCCGATCTGCCAACCTTGCGATCGTTAGACGGCAGCTCCCTCCTGAGACACAGCAGCCCCTATTATTACTTTTATCTGTTAAGCACTTTGGGCGGCGGGTTTGACTTGACTTACAAATCTCTCCTGGTGCTCCACCGTCATTTCCATCCTCTGCTTTCTGAAGAGAAGGAAGTTCATGATGCCGCTTAAAATGACGAGAGTTCGCTTGAACTCTGTAAGGGAAAGACAAGCAACAGTATTTTTTTATGATACGAGGTCGTATAGTTTATATTGTCATTCTAATTTCAGTTGAAGCGATAACAAATATTGTGTGTAACACGTTGGATAAAAGCTCATTACAATAGCGTAAGAAACGCTATGGATCTCCTTCACCTCGTGAAGGCAGAACTTACTAGGAGCCAGGAGATCGTTGAGGGAGAAGTCGTACACGAAGCACATGGGCAGAAACTGTTGCCTGTAACAGACAGCAACACAGATAAAAGGCAGGATTAAATGCTGTCTAAATACCAACAATTTGGTATGGAATACCAAATGGAATGGAATGAAGATAATGCATGATTGATGTTGAGTCCACTACTACTAGGTACAACTCCAATTGGAAATACTACAATTGAATGGCCGAGTTGACTGCAGCCTCTATGAAGAGTTTAATAAGTTGTTATGGCCTCTATGAAAAGTTTAATAAGTTGATATGGCCTCTATGAAGGGTTAAAAGTTGACTGCAGCCTCTATGAAGAGTTTAATAAGTTGATGTGGCCTCTATGAAGAGTTTAATAAGTTGATAAGGCCTCTATGAAGAGTTTAATAAGTTGATATGGCCTCTATGAAGGGTTAAAAGTTGACTGCAGCCTCTATGAAGAGTTTAATAAGTTGATGTGGCCTCTATGAAGAGTTTAATAAGTTGATGTGGCCTCTATGAAGAGTTTAATAAGTTGATGTGGCCTCTATGAAGAGTTTAATAAGTTGATAAGGCCTCTATGAAGAGTTTAATAAGTTGTTATGGCCTCTATGAAGAGTTTAATAAGTTGATGTGGCCTCTATGAAGAGTTGAATAGCAGTAGATAAGGCCTCTATGAAGAGTTGAATAGCAGTAGATAAGGCCTCTATGAAGAGTTTAATAGCAGCACATCTTTGAAGATCAGTGACAGAAAGACTCACATTCGAACGAAAACGCTCAGCATGGCAGTGGTCCGCTCATGAAAGGCAGGATTCTGGATGTCCACAGAGAGCGGGACCTGTTTGAAACAGTTCTGCTGTCATAGACATACAGTAACATAGATATACAGTAACTTCCCAACCCCTAACCCTTAACCCCCAACCCTGGCCAAGCTGTCAGACATACAGAAACTAGATATATACAGTAACTTCCCAACCCCTAACCCTGGCCAAGCTGACATTAGACTAGAGACATGCATGTGTGCAGAACGTACCATAGAATGGCATTCTGGAACATTCAGAAACAGAAGCTCCAATGTTCTTATGTAGAGTCTCTGGATCGAGTCTGGCTGTAATAGAAACACACAAAGCAACATATAAAACCCACTGACTGACTGGGAGGGAAAACAACTCTCAATACACTGTTGACTGCCCATATGCATGTTTGTAGAGTAGACATGTGTTCATATGCAAGTTTGTAGAATAGACATGTGTTTATATGCAAGTTTGTAGACTAGACATGTGCCCATATGCATGTTTGTAGAGTAGACATGTGTTCATATGCATGTTTGTAGAGTAGACATGTGTTCATATGCAAGTTTGTAGAATAGACATGTGTTCATATGCAAGTTTGTAGAATAGACATGTGTTCATATGCAAGTTTGTAGACTAGACATGTGTTCATATGCATGTTTGTAGACTAGACATGTGTTCATATGCATGTTTGTAGAGTAGACATGTGTTCATATGCAAGTTTGTAGAATAGACATGTGTTCATATGCAAGTTTGTAGACTAGACATGTGTTCATATGCATGTTTGTAGACTAGACATGTGTTCATATGCATGTTTGTAGACTAGACATGTGTTCATATGCATGTTTGTAGACTAGACGTGTCCATATGCATGTTTGTAGACTAGACGAGTGTCCATATGCATGTTTGTAGACTAGACATGTGTCCATATGCATGTTCGTAGACATGCGTGTCTAGACGTGTTCTCACATCTGACGTTCAGCCAGGCACCAGACTCATATCACAATGTCAACGTGAAGTAATGGATCACACTTTTACACTATTATTATACAGAATGATTAACACAAGCTTACCTTTGGGCTTGGGGCGAGGTCATTTCTTGTGAAATGTTTGGCCTCTTGGCCAGTCAAGACTTCACTGCGGGAAAACTCCAGTAAGGCGTCCACCTTGTACACTGGGAACGTGTTGCATTCTGCCATTGTAGCTCTGAGAGGCAAGGACAAGGAAGAGGGGATGAATAAACAGAAAAGACAGACAGACAGGCAGACAGGCAGACAGTCAGACAGACAGGTAGACAGACAGACAGGACAGTCAGACAGACAGGCAGGTAGACAGTCAGACAGTCAGGTAGACAGACAGAGTCAGGCAGACAGGCAGACAGACAGGCAGACAGACAGGTAGACAGACAGGTAGACAGACAGACAGACAGACAGACAGGCAGGTAGACAGACAGACAGACATACAGGCAGACAGACAGGCAGACATACAGGCAGACATACAGGCAGACAGACATACATACAGGCAGACAGACAGGCAGACAGGCAGGCAGACAGACAGACAGGCAGACAGGCAGACATACAGGCAGACAGACAGGCAGACAGACATACAGGCAGACAGACAGACAGACAGACAGACATACAGGCAGACAGACAGGCAGGTAGACAGACAGACAGACAGACAGAAAGACAGACAGGTAGACAGTCAGGCAGGTAGACAGACAGACAGACAGACAGTCAGACAGGTAGACAGACAGACAGACAGTCAGACAGACAGACAGGTAGACAGACAGACAGACAGTCAGACAGACAGACAGTCAGGTAGACAGACAGACAGTCAGGTAGACAGACAGACAGTCAGGTAGACAGACAGACAGACAGACAGGCAGGCAGACAGTCAGGTAGACAGACAGACAGGCAGACAGACAGACAGACAGGCAGACAGACAGACAGGTAGACAGACAGACAGACAGGCAGACAGACAGACAGGCAGACAGGCAGGTAGACAGACAGACAGACAGGCAGACAGGTAGACAGACAGACAGGCAGGTAGACAGACAGACAGGTAGACAGGCAGACAGACAGACAGACAGACAGACAGACAGACAGGTAGACAGACAGACAGGCAGGTCGACAGTCAGGCAGGCAGGTAGACAGACAAGTAGTCAGGCAGGTAGGCAGATAGTGTTACGTCCTCCCTCAGATAGGGAGGAGGGAGGACTGCAACATAGCCTGTGTACCAGCACTGGTGAAGCAACTGACCGTGTGTGTGGTGCTCAAATACGGTCAGACCGACAACAAGGTGTACCTTAAAGAAAATGATTTATTTGCCAATGGTAATAATAATAATAATAAAGTGAAAAACATGGACATACAAATAAACATGAAACAGGGGGGGAAGGATAATACAAAAACTAAACCGGGGGAAATAAACAGAGGGTAGGAAGGGAGGGAGAAGGCTGCGAACGGTGTCACAATAAAACCACAGCCCTATGCTTCCCTACACCTCTAATCTAGCCTATCTACCTATGTACAGAACTGCGAACTAATCTACCCGGAACCTAAATCTAACTGCTACAAAGGATGAGTGACATACACTCGCTCTTACCTAGTGTGTTTAGACAACCAGTTACCTACGTGATGTGGTGTAAACCCCAGGGTATCTTACCTAGCCCTCTCCCAGGATAAGGCAACCGGGGACCATGTAACTCAAACAAACACTACTAGACAGACAAATGTAGCAACGGACTGCAACGGACTGCAACGGACTGCAACGGACTGCAACGGACTGCAACGGACTGCAACGGACTGCAACGGACTGCAACGGACTGCAACGGACTGCAACGGACTGCAACGGACTGCAACGGACTGCAACGGACTGCAACGGACTGCAACGGACTGCAACGGACTGCAACGGACTGCAACGGACTGCAACGGACTGCAACCTCACCTCTCTACTCTCTAACCTACACATGTAACAAACAGCCACATATATAGGGAACAGGTAGACAGGTGATTGGTTGACAGGACAGGAACACAGGTGGACTTGATGATGGATGATTAACAGGGAGACAATCAAGGGATCACGAACACCTGGGAGAGAGAGAGAGAGAGAGAGACACACAAACACAAAGCAAAAACAGACAGGGACGTCACACTCATAAAGAGCTAACCTATGGCAAGCCGTTTTAACATGTATTAGCTACAATGGATATTCATTACTGATATCTGCAACATCATTTTGCCTAGTCAAAACTCAAATTCAAGATATCTTTAATTATATTTTGACTAATCGAAACTCACATTTGAGATATCTGTAATTATATTTTGACTAGTAAGATTCAAATTGATTTTGCCATTCAAGTGTATGGGGTTTGTCATTACAGATATCTACAATTCAGTTGTAGATATCAGCTATTCACATTGCAGATATCTGCAACTGAATTATGTCTAGTTGTAATTACAGTTTCGGATATCTACGGTTTCATTCTGACTAGTCATAATTCCAGTTCAAGATATCTTTAATTCCCATTAATTCAAGATATCTACTTAAGATATAGCCTTTAAGATATCTTAAATTAAGTTGAAGATATCTTGAATGAAGTTGTAGATATATCAAACTGGAATTAATTAGGAATAGTCGTAATTTAATTGTAGATATCTATTATAAAGTTATAGATATCTTAAAATTCATTTTAATGATTGATATCTCAAATTGGTGATATCTTTAACTTTCATTCTGCCTAGTCGAAATGTTATTACAGATATCTTAAATTAGAGTTTAGACTAGGCGAAATGACGTTTCAGATAATGTCTGTTGTTGTCAGAAAACGCGGGAGCAGCTTCAATTACTGCGCTGTAGATTTCTACTACAAGCATCTAGTGAACGAATCTCACGTTCACCACAAATCCCTTGATGATAATATATTCTCTCTATTTCATGGCATGTTCGCGCTGTCCTCCACCACAGCAACCCCCATTGCTTCTGCCAACATCAATGCTTTGCTGCTCCCGCCAATATCCTGAGATACCTACTCTATGCATCATGATAATATAATCTATATATGACCAATATCATGAGATACCTCCATCATGATAATATAATCTATATATGACCAATATCATGAGATACCTCGCACCATGAGCATCGTCATGCAATACAATTCTATAGTCATAATGACGTTTGAGATATCTGCAACTATTATTTTGACTAGTCAAAACTCAATTACAGATATCTCTAACTGTCGTTTTGACTAGTCAGAATGACGTTATAGATATCTTGAATACAAATTTAGACTAGTAAAAATCGAATTACGAATAGTCAAATAAATGTTAAAACGGCTTGCCATAGTATGGATCTACCCCCTCTAGTGGTGACGTACCATATGGTTAACTTTACAACACACCACCACCATGCCAAGTAGAACGTGCAACAGTCATCACCACAGTTTAAAAAAACAAACATTTTACATCCATAAACATTAAGAGCATGTTCATTATCCTTGATGACCCTTTCTGCTTTAAAAAAACAAGGAACATATGGCGTTGAATGATACAATAGCCCTATCTATATTAGAAGTAAACAGCCAGTCAATGAAGATACGGTACAGCTGATGTCTTAAGGAGATTCAGGTCTGACATCTGTGACTTGATGCAGTATAACTTGAAAAAGCCCTTGAGCAGTTCTCAGCAACTAACCTAACTTATCTTGATCAAGTAAATGTGTCTCCTTTGAATGTTTAGTTCAGATTGCTGTTCAAACAATTACACTTGTATCAGAGAGAGCACTGATGCAATAACCATTCCCAGTCCAGACTGTTTACCATTTAATTAGTAAACAGTTTCCAGTTTAATTTAATGTAATGGTTCAAATTAAATGATGCCCTATGTTGGTTTGCTTTTGTCGTGTATTATTTATTTATTTCATGCTCTGTAACCATAGCAATGGCCCTCTAATACACACAATGGCCTTTTGACCAGCATGTGCAGAGGCTGTAATATCATCATGGGTAGATATAATTGCATTAGGGCCCGAGCCAGCAAGACGCCCATAGCATAAATTGCATTAGAATTGTATTAGACCATAGGGTGAATTGCATTAAACCAATGCAGAGTACATTATCTGCCTTCAGGTATGGCAGATAATACACAGCAAAGGATCCTTAGGATGGCCCCTGATAATAAGATAATAAGATAATAACATCCTATTTACAGGACAGAAAACTACTATGACCTCACTGGCAAACTTTGTATCTGACCAAATTAAAATGACGTGGACTGATCATTACCAGATGTTAACAAGACCATATCTCTGTTTTGATTGGCTCAGCGACAGTGACAGGGGGGGGTATAAAATCCTGTACACACATTGGCTCTTTCTCTTTTTCTTCATATCCTGTGCCCGATTCGGAAGACCAGCTCCATTGAGGGGCCATGCTGTGTAACCTGCTTTTTTGAATAAACAGTCTTTAATTTGCTCAAGAACTCTTCTTCATTTTTAGCAGTAACAGATACCAAAATATACGAAATAAATGGCGAGCCTAGTCCACGAGTAAATATATATAGCTTATAGTGATTATAGTGACCGTCAATTTTTACATCTCTTCATTCAGCGCCTGGAGGTAAGTACCATTCTCTCTCTCTCTTTCTCTCTCTCTCTCTCTGTGCCTGTAACCCAGCAGCTGCTCCCCCTCCTCCTCTCTCTGCTCTCTCTGTCTCTCTCTCTGTGCCTGTAACCCAGCAGCTGCTCCCCCTCCTCCTCTCTCTGCTCTCTCTGTCTCTCTCTCTGTGCCTGACCCAGTCCCACAGTCCCAGCAGCTGCTCCCCCTCCCTCTCTCTCTGCTCTCTCTGTCTCTCTCTCTCTGCCAGACAAGTGTTCAGCTTTGATGTACTTTTGTAATAAATGGTCTTAAGCTATAAACAAAAGAATCTTAATTTGTGTTGAGTATCTGTTAGAAATATAAGATAATTACAATTGGATTGAATTAAAGAGCCGGATTTAGAAATCTGTATTTGTACATAATATGTGTAAATTGCACTGTATTGGGAAAATATCGTGTGTGTGCCTGTGGTACTAAAGGGAGACGAACTTTAGTAGTGTCTATATGAAAAGTGTAGACTTGTCGACAGAAAATTAACGGAAGACGTTTTGTTAATGGGTCGGCAATATTGGTTATTGTGAAGATTAGCGAGAAGCTGATAATTGTGTTATTGTATGTATAAGGAATGAGAATTCCTGTTTGAGAAGACAAGAGGACCATTGTCCTTGTGAAGCAGAGCTAATTGCTTTAGTGCCGTCTTACAGACGAGCCTTACGCCCGCAGGCTCAGGTCCCTCTTGAGAGAGAGGCTGTGGAAAAAAGGCATTAGAGAATATTAGAATGAAACATTTGGTAAATAATACGTTTAACTGCATTGAAAGATAATCGTGAAATTGTTGTGTCGTGGAAAATAACATTATTGTGGAAAGCAATGTTATGTTGTAAAGATTAATCTAAGAGTCCACAGCGGGTTTCCCCCCCTGAGGAAAAGGGCAAAGACCAGCCCCTCCCCCTCCTCTTTCCTCTCCTGTTGATCCGAGCTCACACATGTTGTCTCATACAAGGCTGTCTTTGTCTCCAGTTTCAAAGAGAAAAAAGGAAGCTGAATTTGATCGATTGCATTGCTCATCTTATGGGATAAGGTTGAATCCATTACACACAGGTTTACAATTTATAAAGTTAGAGATAAAGTGAATTGATCAGCGGGGTATTTTAAATAGTTTAGAATTACGGTTAAAAACATTCATAGACTCCATTTTACACGGAGGAGCTGATTCATTCACTTCATACTCCTGCAGCGGAGAATTCCATCCTTCCATGCGGGAGTCGAACCCCGATCTCCCGCATACCAACCGGCCGCGCAACCACTACACCAAGAGAGTTAGCCCCTTGACAACCTATTACTTTCACAACCTATTGTTTTTTGCGGTCTATAGATAATTCAACTGTCTAATGAAAACCATTCTGAATAACCATTCATTTTGTTAACAGATAATTGACTCCACAGGTTTTAAATCAATGTATATGATTATATAATGAATAATTCTAACTAATCGTTCATTCCTTTCGCTTGACAGTTGAGTTGTTTATGGATTGTAGAAAATAATAGGTTGTGACTTGAAGATCACGGCAGGGTGGTCTGAAGCAATCGATACCCAAGTCGGTTGCTTGCCGCCATCTAGTGGACGGAACACGATAAGACATTTTGGAACACTGGTCCTCAGTGCATCCATCTGATACAATCATTCAGATCCATCTGGGGTCGATGAAATAGTCCTATACAATAATAAATGGATGGTTGTAAATGATTGTAATATATTACATTACTTCAATTAATTTAATTAATTACAAATTGATTGAATTAATTATTCAGATCATTTCATTTTCTGTTTTCACAAAACTTTGATCAATTGGATTGTAATAAGTCCAATGATAACGTTTTCTTTCACAGGTTTACATCAATAAAGTGTCAATGACTAAGTCTAATTAATTATGCATTCCTTTCAAATAACAAGTCGATTTCTTTACAGATTGTAATTAATAATTAATCATTTTTATTCCTTCCAAATAACAAGTCGATTTCTTTACAGGTTGTAATTAATATTCGTGTTTTACATCTTTTCATTTCAAGTTAAGTTCTTTTTCACAGTTTTTGATTAAAGAATAGCAGAACAGTTTCTATCTGAGGATTGATCAATCAAGGGTTTGTGGATCAGAAAGACTTAGAGCGTGACCTGCCTTTGTAATTTGATAATTGTGTTGAACAGCCTTTGTAGTTTAATAATTAAAGTTGACCTGAACTATAATTAGTATTGATTGAGCAATTAAGTGACACACATTCATACACAATAAGGGAAAAACATTTAGATTAAAACACACACACATAGATTACATTTAAGTCAATAATACACAATACCACTGAAACAATCCGTTGTTCTGAATTTTAATGTTCTGTGTAGACAGTTGACACAGTTAAAAGTTGGACTAGCATCTGTTTAGCAGATACGGCAACAGAAGGTGGGTTGTAAGAAAAGTACACCTTATAGCATACTTTCAGCATATTGAGCAGTATAAATATTTCAGACATGGGAGCCAAACCCAGTAAAATTGTGAGGGCTGTTAATACAGATAAGGGAATATTAGCAAATTCATCCCCTGTGGCTATAGTGGAAAAAATGAATCCTCTTGTTAAGGAGATTAGCAAAATGTCAACGAAATGGAATATTCGTTGGGCAGACATTGAACAACCATGGCCAGAAGAGGGCACCTTTGACTTACAATTAATTACAACATTGGAGATACTTATCAATGCACATAAGGCGCATCAAAAAGGAAAGATTAGATCAGAGAAACGCAGGTTAGAGTTAGCTATTTTAGACCTCTTCAAGGTAGAGGGGCAGAAAGTAGCATTAGCTTGGAATGAGAAAACAGCTCACATGGATCCAGAAAAAAGAGATGAATTGGCCAAAGCAATGGAAGAGAAAGTGAACATTCCATTCTCACACACAGCTCCAATCTCCAGTCCTCCTCCCTATGCCAAGATACTGGAGGACAATTCTCAGCGGATCTACCCTCAGGTCCCCGTCCTAAGTACGAACGGAGCCTTCACTATCAAAGATGAGGGTGATAATGTACTAGAGAGGGGAAGAGCGAAAGTGACCGTGGATTTCGAACCAGAGAACAAGACAGATGACAGTGAAGATGGCAGTGGAGGTGATGGCGAGTGTTCGGGTGCTGACAGCAATGCACAGGGAGGTTACAGTGCTCAGATCAGAAAACTAATAGCCAGGGCTGAAAAACAGGGAGGGACAAGACGCTATAAAAAGGGAAAAGAAGAAAGTGGTTCTGAAGATGAGCAGGAGTCTCTGAAGATAGAGAAGAAGAAAGAGAGCTTAAAGCAAAAGAAGAAGATGTTGGAGGAAGAGGAGGAAGAAAGGGTGAAAAAGGATAAGGAGGAGTTAAGAAAGAGGGCAAGAAAACTCCAAGAGAGAAGCCTAAGAGAGGAGGAAAGTCACAGACGACAGATAGAGGAACTGTTAGAACAGGTAGCTCAAGTGACATCACATCATACATCCCAGCCGAACCTCCCAAGGTCTACAGCGACACCAAGGCGGGACGAAAAAACGAAGCCACTAGTAAGCAATTATGGCCTAAGACCAAGAGGGAAGGCATCGGAGGAAGAGGAAATTCAGGGGACCTTCCCGGTGCTGATTCGAGATAACAAGATAGAATATCGTCCTTGGGGTCATACAGATCTGTCTGAAGTGATCGAAAAACTCCCAGTCCTGGAAGATGGGGGTCACCCATGGACTACCGAGATGGACGTGAGACTGACAGGGACGCAGGCCGCGATGGGAGACCTGAAAAGACTCTTAGCCTTTATTACAGGATTGGACACCATGCAGGAAATATTGACAAAGGCAGGACTTCATAAATATATCGGTACATCAGTTTATGACCCAGAGCTCTTCGCAGCAAACAGAGGCAGGCTGTGGAAGGCAATCAGAGAGACATACCCTACTCACATTCACCCAGACAATATCATCGTGATGCCACTGGGAGAAGATGAGAATCCCAGGGGTTTTGTTGCCCGTGTGCACTCTCAATGGAGAAGTGTGACAGGGAAGGATGCCGAAGATAACCCGTTAGAAAAAGCCATAATCAGGGAAAAGATTCAACAAGGTCTCCCTACCCCAGTTAAGAACAAGTTAGCAGAAGTGGTGGGGCTACGACACATGAACAAGGCTGTTTATATAGACAACGTAGCACACCAAGTAGAATTATTTAGAAAGAAGATTCAGATACAGAAGGCACAAGACGAAGACTCACTCAGAAAACTAACTCAAGTACAATTGACTGAAGGCAAGAAAACCAGAGAGAGAGTGCAGACCATAGCCCTACAGGTCCCATCTCAGCCACAGCAACTGCAAACTGTCCCTCCCCAGTCATACCCACAGGGGCCACAAGGGGGGTATCCATACCCACAGGGGCCACCAGGGGTGCAAGTGGTTCCGTACCAGCCATACAACCAGCCTGGCCAAGGACCACCACAAGAGGGATGGACCGCAGCCGGGAAGAAGATGTTAGGACCATGTTTCCAATGTGGCCAGCATGGACACTTAGCCCGTACCTGCTGGAAGAAGAACCAGGGGGGCGCAGGGGGGAAACAAAAAGGAAGATATAATCCCCCTGCTACACCGGCTCCAGGAGTGGTGAACCCCTACGGAGGCCCAGCAGCTGGGCTATAGGGGTGCCCAGAAGATCCGAGAGGGGGGTGCCAGCTGGTGGTGACAAACAGGCCTGAAGATGAACCTACCATATGGGTGTCGGTCAACCAACGTCCATTAGAATTGATGGTGGACAGTGGAGCAGCCTACACCTGTCTGAAGCCTGAAGATGCCACGCACCTTCCTATGTCTGGGAAATATGTGAAGACAATCGGATTCGAGGGAATTAAACAGCTGATCCCTACCACTGAGCTTGTAAGCTTAGAGTACAAAGGACAGAGAGCAGATCTGTCAATACTTGTATCAGAACACACGCCAATAGGGCTACTAGGGAGAGATGCACTATGCCAATTGAATTGTACAGTGAAATGCACACCTGACGGCTGTCGGGTGACAGTGCCACAAGAGAACAGACAGCTGTCTGTCATGATGGACAACAACGCATCTATGGTGTATTGGGTGGGAGGGCTTAGCCCAGACCTAATGGAACCAGCAAGGATGTGGGACAATTATATCCTGGCACACATGTCAGAGGCCAGAAGGCCTACTGATCCATTGCATTGTACACTCCAGTATTTTAGAGAAGTTGCAGATGCAAACCCAGATGAGTGGCTGAAGCATCAGCCAAAACAGGTACAGCTTAGTACAAGTTGTATAATCCTAGGCCCTCAGGGAGTGGCTATGAAGATAAACAGTGACACTTATCTAGATCAGGAGCATAAGATTGAGGGTAGCATCCCTCATGTGACACTTATGATATCTGAACACTATAAACAGAAGCATTTAGGGGCAATGATGGCAGACTCAGAAAAAGCCAGATTTGTAACGACAAAAGAAAACCCTGCTATCTGGAGGAGCATTGATGGACAGTTCACAAAACTGATGATCTCTGCTCAAGGAATAGGACATCCGCAGACTGTGAAGCTAATGAACCAGCTAATCCTTCCTGTACAACCTGAAAAAGACCTCAGAGAAGAAATGATACAGAATGTGCCAGCAGACCTGTGGGCAAAGAACAGTACAGACATTGGATTTGTGAAATCAGCTCGTCCATTGAGAGTTGAACTCATACCGGGTGCAAAACCCCCTTGGAAAAACCAATACCCATTGAAGCAGGAAGCAATTGATGGAATTGAGCCACAGATCAAAGGATTGTTAGAGGCAGGAGTCTTGAAGATAACTCAATATCCGTTAAGTAACACACCTCTTCTGCCAGTAACGAAACCTGATGGTTCATATCGTCTGGTACATGACCTACGGGCTGTGAATGAGGTAGTTGTCAGCTATCCAGCTGAAGTTCCTGATCCTCATGTGCTGTTGACCCAGATTCCATCTACAGCCAAAGTATTTACAGTGATTGATTTATGCGGGGCTTTCTTTTCTATACCTCTTAGTGTAGAAAGTCAAGGGTTATTTGGGTTTACCTACAAAGGTCAACATTATCAATATACCAGAATGCCACAAGGGTACAAACACAGTCCTCATGTTTTTAATCAGGTCTTGAAGGAGGACTTAGACGGGTTAGGGCAGACGATAAGTAGTACTGCCATTCAGTACATGGATGACATACTCCTTTGTGCCCCAGATGAAGAAACATGTCACAGGGATTCCGTTAAACTGTTAAAGGTTTTGGCGGAGAAGGGACACAAGGTGTCTAAAAAGAAGCTACAGTATTGCCAGGAAAAGGTAACTTACTTAGGACAATCTATTACACAGGGACATCGCAGTGTCACTAATGAACACTTGGAAGCTATTCAGAAGGCTCCAAAACCACGAACGGTTAGGGAAATGATGATGTTTTTGGGCATTACTGGGTATAGTTCAGCATGGGTGGAGGATTACACTAGACTGGTCGCTCCATTGAGGGGGATGATTAAGGAAACAGGTAGTGATAAACTCCAATGTTGCATTACTTGGACAAGGGAAGCTGATTTGGCGTTTGAGACAATTAAACACAAATTGCAAGAAGCGCCAGCTTTAGCGCTTCCAGATTATTCCAAAGAATTTGGATTGTATGTTTCTTCTTCAGCCAAAGGGAAGTATGCCTGCGCTGTTCTTACGCAACCAACAGGCATTGGACCTAGTCCACAGCCCATAGCCTATTACTCTGTCGCATATTCAGAGGTAGAAATGGGTTTCGCGCCATGCTACAGAGCAATGGCCGGGGCATATCTTATGTACGAGAAGGCAACAACCTTAACAATGGGGTACCCAATTACCATTCTCTGCCACCACAGTCTAAGGAATCTTTTGAATCAAGGCAAGTACACTTTGACGATGCCTAGGATTAGGAATTATTACAGGATGTTGGAAAGGGAAGATGTAACATTACTAAGATGTAACACACTTAACCCAGCAGAGACCTTGCCAACCCCAGAAGATGGGGAACCACACGATTGTGTGAAGGAAGCTATGAGGTACTCTAAGCTTAGAGCAGATCTACTAGCTTTGCCTTTAAAGGAAGCTGACGTTGAGTATTGGACTGATGGATCTTGTTACCGGGTAGGAGAAAGTTTACGTGCTGGGTATGCCATAGTCCGATCCCAAAATTCAGGGTTCATTGTGGTACAAGCCGAGGCTGTTCCTCAGCCTTGTTCAGCTCAGTTGGCTGAGTTGATTGCCCTCACAGAAGCATGCAACTTGGGAACCGGACGAAGAGTGACAGTGTACACCGACTCTGCCTACGCCCATAATGTGTGTCATCTACATGGAGCTGTATGGAAGGGACGGGGTTTTAAGAAAACTGATGGTTCGCCTATTCAGCACCACGCTCAAATCATGAAGCTGTTACAAGCCATGATGAAACCAAGGGAATTAGCCATAGTGAAGTGTGCCGCACACAGATCTGACTCATCACATGTCACACAAGGTAACAGGGCTGCAGATGATGCAGCCAAAGCCATTACAGGAGCAGACAAAGCAGGTAAAGTTCTGCTGGTCACACATGAAGCACAGTTACAGGGCATGGTCACGCTTGAGGATTTGTTGATGTTACAGAGTGGGGCAAATGCGCTAGACAAAAACCTATGGTTAACAAGGGGGGCTAGTCAGGATGACACAGGTCTATGGAGAAATCATGAGGGACTGGTTGTGGCACCCCCAGATTTATTAGGCATGCTGATACAGGAAGCCCATGGATTAGCACATGTGGCCAGGGGGGAGGTAAGACGCAAGATCACCAAGGAATATGGTTTTTGGGCTCCATATTTATTGGAACAAATAGACCATATCCTTGGTCAATGTGTGGTCTGTTTGAAAAACAATATCAGACCTGGAATACCAGTGGGAACTGGGCATATCCCTACCCCAAACGGGCCAATGAAACATTTGGTGATTGACTATGTGGACATGATTCGTCCTGTTGCAGGATACAGGTACATGTTAGTTGTAGTGGACAGGTTCAGCAGATGGGTAGAAGCATGCCCCACTCGAAAAAAGGATGCTCAGTCTGTAGCAAAGTTCCTATGCAGGGAATTCATACCTAGGTTTGGAATTCCAGATAGGATAGCGTCAGACAATGGTAAGGAATTTGTGGATAAGACGGTAAAGCTTATACTACAAAAGTTGGGAATCAAGCAGAGATTTGGGTGTATTTACTCACCTCAAAGCCAGGGGATGGTAGAGAGGATGAACGGGGTCCTTAAGAACCGTCTTTCTAAGGTCTGTCAGCATACAGGTCTTAATTGGGTGGAAGGACTCCCTCTTGCATTGATGGCCTGTCGTTCCAGTGAGATTCGAGGGCTGCACTTGACTCCCCATGAACTGGCTATGGGGAGAATAATGACAGCTCCCTGTGCACGAACCAGTGGGAAAGGGCCAAGTTTGGCTCTCTTGGAGAGTGACATGAAAGCCTATGTACAGTACATGACTAACCGGCAAAAGAGTATCTCTTCTTATGTGCTCCACAAACAGGAACGTGAAGAGGAGGTGAACGCACAGGAGAGGAAGGACGCGTTGCAGCCGGGTGACAA
Organism: Nansenia antarctica; assembly: GCF_963989245.1. Taxonomy (NCBI): domain Eukaryota; kingdom Metazoa; phylum Chordata; class Actinopteri; order Argentiniformes; family Microstomatidae; genus Nansenia; species Nansenia antarctica. Next base: position 31,753,065 of record NC_137680.1, read on the forward strand.
AGTATACGTGAAGGTCTACAGACGGAAGTGGCATGAGGCTCGACGGGAAGGACCATACGAGGTCGTTCGGTGCACTGGGACTGCCATCCAAATCAAGGGGTCCCCCACCTGGTATCACGTTCATCACTGCATCAAGGCACCCAATGAGGACGATGAGGGAGAGCCTCAGCAGGATGGTGAGGAGACCCCTGGGGACGAGGAAGTCCACAACTTGGACATCCAGGCTGACGAAGATGTTGGTGAGTATCTGCGCCGTGATGCAGATGATGCCGGGGGCCTCGTCCCAGACCCTGTCCAGCCCAGAGATGAGTGGGCCAATGGAGATCGTGAAGGATCCAGTGACTGCGACACCCCTCTTGGGGGTTCTACCAAGCCTGGTGTTGCCCCTGTTGTCTCCCCTTCCGACCCTGACAATGCTCCAGACGGAGATGTCAGCAACCCGGGCGGCTGCCCGGACCAAGGTACCATTGAGAGACACAGACCTGTCAGTGATACACCCCAACCAGACAGATCCCGTGATACACCGAGGCCAATTAGGAGGAAACTCAAGCCATGCCGTTTCAGAGACTAATATACCCCTTAGTGTTCCTACCCCATTGACTTCTTTGGACAATGTTACACTTCACTCACACACTGTTATGCCTGGACGTCAGAGAAGAATGATCACAGCAGGTAGAGCTTTTGTTTGCCCACATTCACGTTGTACTGTTGATGATTGTTTGATCTATACCGCCGAAGCGGACGAGTGGTATTTACTGGATGCTAAATATGTTACACTTAATCAACACTCAATCAACACGCAAGAAACTCGTGTGACATTAACTAATGTTGACAAGGTGTTGAACTCGTATTGGTGTGCTAGACGTAATATCGGTGAACAGGTGTCTAGTAAATCCAACAATTTCAAGGACAAAGTTTGTAGGAACACTCCTGACTTTCCACACTACTATTCGTTGGACTGTGAGAAATTTGTGCATGAATATGTTCACGTTGAGTTACCAGGAAAGGTTGAAAATGTTGCTGTGAAGGCTTCTACGAAGGCGATTGTAGTCGCTACTGACGATTATTTGTTGTATGATTCTAATCACCTGGGGACACGGTCCCACCCTAATTCTGCCACTAGTATCATGAAAGATTTTGCTTCAAAAATGAATTATTCTGATTGCTGGATTTGTCAACAGGTCCCTGTAAGTACATCTGCTCCTATGTTTTTCCCCATACCGTTAACTAAAGCAGAATGGTTTCATTATAATTGGCAGGGTTTAGCCCAATTTGTTTTACAGGGCAAGAACCAGAGCTCTTCTTGTCAGCCCAGCACGATTCTGGTTCCTTTAAATTCTTCCTATGCAGGTGTGGATATTGGTGTGTTGGAACGTCTGACAGCAGCAGTTAACAAACACCATAGGCCTAGCGGTGTGGGGAAGGTTATTATTGATAGGCTTACACATTTGTCACAACCAACAGGTCCGAAGAAGATATATATTATCCAAGCTATGTTCGTTCAATTGAATGGTACTGCATTGAGTCCTCATCTGTCATGTTCTGGGAGTGTGACTTCTACACGGTGGAGAGGTTCAGTTGTTATTTCTGGATTGAAATGTAAAGTTGTTGATTGTGCTATGGTGCCTCAAATGAAATTACATGATACCAATACTACCAGACGGCAGAAAGGCACCACGCAGCTTAAAGTCATGCCTCTCGTAAATATTACAACCTGTATTGACATACAATCTCGGCTCAAGGGCAGCGCGATTCGTCAGCTAGGGGCCGCGTCTTGTATAGGTGGTGTCATTTTCTCGTATCCTGGTAAGGAGCTTCAACTCCCGGAGGGTGTGTTTCTTGTGTGTGATAATAATGCATTCTCTAAGCTTCCTGCTTTGAGTGAGGGTCTTTGTTATTTAGCTCATCTGATACCTTTGATTAGGAAAGTTACTCGGGAGGAGATGTCTGTACTTCACAAACAAGCAACCCATCGTAGTCGTAGGGCGTTATCTACCGCTCAGAAGTTTTTTGGCCTAATATTCCCAAGTTATGGTGTCTACAACTCTCAGACTGAATTAAGTGCCCTATCATCCGTTCTTGAAAAACACATTAATGCTTCGGATGCTGTAGTATCTGCCCTGGCTACTGAATTGACTGAAACTAAGAATGTAGCTCTCCAAAATAGAATGGCTTTGGACATTATTTTGGCCAGTCAGGGTGGTACTTGTGCTTTGATAGGCGGTGAATGCTGCAGTTATATTTCGGATTCTGGTAACGCTCTGTATGATTTCCATGAATCTAACAAGAAGGGTATAGAGGATTTACGTAAAGAACACGGTTGGAATACATTGGATTTCTTTGATTCTGCTTTTTCAGGTATTGGTAATATGATCAGGTCCGTCGCTATTATTCTTGTTGTCATTATCATCTGTATTATGTTACTTGGTATTTTAATCAAATGTTTTGGAAAGTGTATTTCTGATGTTCCGGTTAATGCTTTAATGATGGCCGACATAGCTGATGAGCAAAAGCTGGATTCTGTTTTGCTTTCTGATTTTGTTTCCTCTTTTGATGATTTGTTTATTAAGTGATGTTTTGTGATTGTTTGCTTCGGTTCCTGTTTGTTTCTTTCTATATCATGTGATTGATGTCGGTTGTGAAGTGATGTAATGGTTACGCGACAATGGAAGCTCCTGACTATGAAAGTGTTATCAATCTGAGACAGCGGTAAAGGCTGTTCTCCAACTGGGGCCATGTGCTAGTAACCTCTGACCCTGCCGCTTCGAGGACGAGGGAAACATCGGTCGTTGGAAATTTCTGTATCTCAGTTTTTGTATTATGCATGATGAACTGAGTGTGGTTTAATTGTGATTGTTATTTACAAGATTCTTTTTATTATTGGTTGTTTTCTATTTTTTGTATGTGTTATCTTTGGTTCATAGTACTGGTCCTGGGTTGGTCTGTGTGGAGGTTCTACCGAGATTTGTTGATGTGTTGATGTGTTGATGTGTTGATGTGTTGATGTTGTTGGTGTAGTTGATGGGTTGATGTAGTTTTTCTGTCTGTCGTTTAGTTTCGGAACACCCTCTGGGTGTTCCGAGGGGGGCTGTGTCGTGTATTATTTATTTATTTCATGCTCTGTAACCATAGCAATGGCCCTCTAATACACACAATGGCCTTTTGACCAGCATGTGCAGAGGCTGTAATATCATCATGGGTAGATATAATTGCATTAGGGCCCGAGCCAGCAAGACGCCCATAGCATAAATTGCATTAGAATTGTATTAGACCATAGGGTGAATTGCATTAAACCAATGCAGAGTACATTATCTGCCTTCAGGTATGGCAGATAATACACAGCAAAGGATCCTTAGGATGGCCCCTGATAATAAGATAATAAGATAATAACATCCTATTTACAGGACAGAAAACTACTATGACCTCACTGGCAAACTTTGTATCTGACCAAATTAAAATGACGTGGACCGATCATTACCAGATGTTAACAAGACCATATCTCTGTTTTGATTGGCTCAGCGACAGTGACAGGGGGGGGTATAAAATCCTGTACACACATTGGCTCTTTCTCTTTTTCTTCATATCCTGTGCCCGATTCGGAAGACCAGCTCCATTGAGGGGCCATGCTGTGTAACCTGCTTTTTTGAATAAACAGTCTTAAATTTGCTCAAGAACTCTTCTTCATTTTTAGCAGTAACAGATACCAAAATATACGAAACTTTCTTGCTGCGGCTGCTGTGATTTAAAAGCATAATCCACGTAAATAATAATAATAATTTAAAAAGCAAGTTGGTAGAATTAGACAAGTTCAGGCAGACTGGATGGGTACGTTTGTCTCAAACCAAAACAGTATGATAATCCTTGAGACAACAGTCATTTTTCAATTTCAAATGTGTGTGTGTGTGTGTGTGTGTGTGTGTGTGTGTGTGTGTGTGTGTGTGTGTGTGCTCAAGGTCAAGCTGCTAAGTACTTTATCTGGTCACTGATGATGATTCCTTATTAACTGGTCCAATGTTACAGTGATTTCCAAAACATTTGCAACTTTTGAATACCAATTCAGATTTATTATAGTGCTATGAAAATGAACGTCACATTTTATGTGGAGTCCTCCCCATAACTGTTCCATTTTCCAATTAATCTCTCATTATCTCTGTCCAGCTCCTCCCACTCTTGCTCAATCATCATCACCTTTCTCTCAATCTCTTCCACCTCCTTCTTCCTATGCTCAACCATCTCCTGCATTATTTTGATGTCCTCTTTTCCTCTCTCAATGGCTTTTCTCACTCTCTCACACCTTTCTTTCTCTGTACATATTACAATGTTCTCCTCTTCTGTCTTCTCTCTGTTTCTTTTCACCTACTCCTTGAAACAGGCCACCGCCAATCTCTCCATCTTGTCTTCCTTAAGGATATTTGCCCTTAATGTAAATGAGATGGATATTTTTCTTCCTCCAAGATCTCCAATTCACAATATTAGCTTTTGATAGTTAGAAGTTAAAGAAAATATTTGGGAATTTCAGACCCAGAAAAGGGGGCGGTGTAACCATTAACACCAGTGAACAGTCAGCATTTGCACTCTTGTATAAGAACATGGAAACTGAATTTGTTTGAATATATACATACATGCATGCACACAATTGTCATGGTAATGGTCAAGTCAAGTCAAGTCAACTTTATTTGTATAGCACCTTACGTACAGCAATGCTGAGCCAAAGTGCTTCACAGTAAAAATAGATAAAATGCGGGAAACAAGCAAGCACAATGCACACAACACAATGCAACACAAAACATGGCAAAATCAAAAGAGAAGACAAAAGGACCAAAACAATAAAACAATAAGACAATAAGACAATAAGAGCCAGGGACCTACAACAAAAACCACAAGATAATAAAAGCCAGGGACCAATAGCTAGGTGGGGGGGAAGGCTAGGGATTGTATCACAGTTCTAAAATTATGCAGTGCATTCTGAATGATGTGGAGCAAGGCTTAGTTCAAATGTCTTATCCCATCCAGACCTACCAGATAGCCTACCTTTGTTTTACTGTCCTAATTGTAAACACCGTACAGCTTCAAAACATGGTTCAACATGTTTGACTAGTGCAGGGTTGACACTTGACCAAGTGAGGCTGGAGGCTTGACTAATGGGTAGTGAAGACAAGTCAGACATTTGGAAGACAAGTCGAAAACTCCCAAGTGCGAAAAATCTATTTGAACTGCCCTTCAACTCCTAATTGCGGGTGAGAGAGGAGATCATCCTCGAGCTCCAAGCTGTTGAATACACCGTGCAGTTTGTTTTCGTGCATGAAATGCTTTTTGGACAAAAATGGCAAAATTGAAGGTTGAAGCCGTTATAACTGGCCAACATAGCCATCACTATTCAGGTTCCGCTCACACCTCGGGCCTCTGAGATCTCCGCCTTTGCTACCCCGGATACTTTTCTACAGTACACTGTTATGCCATTCGGTTTACGTAACGCCCCTGCCACCTTCCAGCGACTTGTTAACCTGTGTACTTTAATATCTATAGACATGTTTTTTTTTCTGAATTTGATGTGACTTGTTTTTCTGTGTTGTATTAGTGGCTTAATGATTTTTGGGTTGTTGATAGTGGGTAAGTGCGTAACCAGTCTTTGCCACTCTCATCTCCATTAACTCACACAACCCCAGAGTGTTATTCAGGAAGATCAACACCGTTGTTCACCCCCCCCCTACCGTCATCCAGGATCCATCCCCGGCTAAGTGCGAGGAATTTTTATCCTTTTTTTCTGATAAAGTCACCAATATCAGAAAAAACATCCCGCACTCCACCAAAAACTTAGCCACCACACTGGGATGTTCATCCACGTTCTCCAGCTTCTGTCCCTTCACTCTACCAGCCCTATCCAAGATGGCCGCTGTACTGAAGCCGGCCTCATCGCCTCTGGACCCCATCCCTACCCCCCTCCTCAAAGAGGTGTTCGACACAGTAGGGCCACACATCCTCTCAATAATCAACAGCTCGCTGGCCACTGGCATTGTTCCGCCCACCCTCAAACAAGCAGTGGTACAGCCTCTCCTTAAGAAACCCAACCTGGACCCTTCCAACCTCAGTAACTACAGACCCATCTCCAAGCTCCCAGTCGTGGCCAAGCTCCTGGAAAAGGCTGTCCTCAGCCAGCTATGGCCCTACCTCCAACAGAACAACATCCTGGAGAAGTTTCAGTCTGGCTTCAGACCTGGCCACAGCACTGAGTCGGCACTTTTAAAGGTTTGGAACGACATCCTCCTGATCGCAGACTCCAGGAAATGTGCTGCCCAGGTCCTCCTGGACCTCAGCGCAGCTTTTGACACCATAGACCACGCCATCCTCTTTAATCGACTCCAGCAGGAGGTTGGCATCACCGACACCGCCTTGTCCTGGTTCAAGTCTTACCTCAGCAATAGAACCTACGCCGTCCACATAGCAGACAGCTCCTCCAGACAAGCCAACCTCACCTGTGGGGTCCCTCAGGGCTCCATCCTCGGTCCCATCTTGTTCTCCCTCTACATGCTCCCCCTCTGTCTAATCCCTCAACGCTACCAGATCTCATTCCACTGCTATGCGGACGACACCCATGAGCTTTACTTATCAATCAACACTGACGACCCCGCCGATCTGATGCGCCTGATGGACTGCCTCCACGATGTGAAGGAGTGGATGGCCCAGAACTTCCTACAGCTGAATGAGAGCAAGGGGGAAATCCTCCTCATCGGCAACACCACCGCCATCACTCAGCTCAGCACCAACATGGGAAGCCTGTCCACCCTTGTCAGACCACATGTCAAGAACCTCGGTGTCATCTTTGACTCCGAGCTCAACCTTAACCGACAAGTGAGCTCCGTCGTGAAGTCATGTTTCTACCAACTACGTATCATAGCCAAGATCAAGTCCTTCCTCACCCCCAGTGACCTGAGGAGGGTCGTCCTCATGCTAATTTCATCTAGGCTCGACTACTGCAACTCACTCTATGCTGGACTTCCTGATAAGACCATCTACCGCCTGCAGCTAGTCCAAAATGCCGCTGCCAGGCTGGTGTCAGGCACTAAAATGAGGGACCACATCTCCCCTGTCCTCATCTCCCTTCACTGGCTCCCAGTAAAGAAGAGATTGAAGTTCAAGATCTGCACCTTTGTCTACAAAGCTCTCAACAGTCTCGCCCCACCCTACATCAAGGACCTCCTGGACCTGTCTTCCACCTCAAGGCCCAGACTCAGGTCCGACGCCCAACTCAGCCTGAGGGTCCCCCGCACCAACCTCAAGAGGAAGGGTGACCGTGCCTTTGCGGTGATAGCACCGACCCTGTGGAACGCGCTCCCTTCCGCCATCAAGTCTGCCCCCACTCTGGACTCCTTTAGAGCCAAGTTAAAAACCCACCTCTTCGTCAATGATGTTCCCTAAGTCTACTCCCTATTTGTTGTAAATTGTATCCCTTGAGATGTTCGTTTAAGTAGTCTATGTCTGTTTGCTTTCTGTGTTCCTTGTCCTTGTCCTTGTCTTTATCTGTTCCTTTACCCGGGCTGCGCCCCGGGCCGATGTAAAAGTTGGATGGGGGGCGCATTATAAATAAAATTAACAATTAACAATTAACAATTAAGTGCACTACCCCTATTGGCCTTTAATATCACAAACCCTGGGTTTGCTATAGATCTGCTATTTATTACATGAGGAAGATGGAAGTTGTATGTAATCGTCAAGCAAGTTTTTTTTGTATGACACTTGAAAAACAGTAACGCATACATAGGCCTACTGAATTGATACACTTTTTATTTATTTTTTTACTTACAAGATGTTATTAAAAATATAATAAAATAAAGGAGAATTAAATTAACAGCCAAATGCAGTGATGCTGGGACATAATTACTGGTCATTACATTACAGTTGATCTCCGGTATTAGAGGCAGCTCGGCTTACAGTTTAATCGAACCATCCTGCTGATGATGATAAGTAATGTCGTCAAGAGGGAAACAGACCACTTTTCCATTGGTCTCTGATTTTGTGGAGATTGATTACCATTGTGATCTTGCCTGTGTGCAATTCACTGGAATGTTACAAGTAAAAGGTCATTTAAACATGCCTGAACTGCAGTATTTAATCAGTGCTGAGAAGATTACTGCTCTTCTGCTCTGCACTTCCCTCCCACATTGCTGTGCAAGTGAAGCGTTGATCAACAATTATATATACAGTATGTATATTGCAGAAATTAAAGGAGTCAGTTCAGTTTTGTGCTTGATTGAGATTAAGTGGCTGAGGCCTGCTTAAGTGAAACTGCAGTAAAACACAGATGTTTCCTGAAGACATTGGCAGCTGCATATTCTCATAACTCAGCTGTTTGTGTGTCTGTTCCTTCGTGTGTGATTGTTGCTTGTAGCTGCTATAAGTCAGTTGTGGTAGCTGGCTTTAGTTTGCCCCAAAATGTCCAAATGTAAAAACAATCAAAAGTGTGACATCAGAATGAAGGTACAAACATGAGCCAATATAAAAGAAAGACACTTGTTTTTTATTTGCATAATAATTATAAAAAGAGAAAAACATAAAATCATAAAAAGAGAAAAACACAAAGTCCAAATTGTGTGACACTAACTCTCAGTCCCCACTGTGTTGACTGTCTCACTCTCTGCCTTTCCTGAGGCCTGCTTCTCCATCTAAGCCCAGTGGAGCTGTCTTCACCCTCTCCGATTGCACTTGAACATGAAGACACAGGCTGTGAGCAGGACCAAGAGTACCGTGAGGGGGACCAAGAGGAGGGCTATCCACAGAGGCCATGGCTGGGGGAACTCCTCCAGTCGGGGCTTCTCCTCCACTGGGGGAGCACAACAACAACAACAACAACAACAACAACAACAACAACAACATAAATGACAAACAAAAAAGAGTTGTCTTAGATCTCATTTACATTGTTTTGAAACAAACCCAATGCAAATGATGTGGCAAGGGAAGTGATTCCAAGCAAGCGAGATTCCACCAGAATGCCCTAGTCATAGAGACGGAGAGAGAGAGCTCAGGGGTATGAGAAACAGAGTAAAGGCCAATGCACCCGGTGTGCGATTTTGTCGCACGACAACATTTGATTCTCAGCCTGCCTGGTCCGACTTCGGTGGTGTGAATTGAGAATCGAATGTTGTCGTGCGACAATATCGCATCGCACGCCATGTGCATTGTCTCATTCAAAACAATGGAATCGAATTCGCGGTGCGACAAAATCGCCTTAAGAGGACAGAACCAACTGATCTGTCCAGATCTGCACTGCAGAGAAGGGAAAGCGGTTAGGGTGAAAGTGTGAATGAGAATACACTACCAGTCTGTGGACAGGTCCAGCTCAGTACCACAGTAGAGTTCAGGTCCAGTTGACATTCATACTCCCTGGCGCTCTTCGGGGACAGGACCACAGACAGAGTGTTGCCCTGGAGACGGTGGATGTTTTTGGTGGCGTTGCCACTCATGGACAAGATGACCCCAGGGTCCAAGGAAACGTTCACGGCACACCTATGTTTTCCCTCAGGAACGAGATCACAGGTCTCAGAACCTGGGACACACACACACACACACACACACACACACACACACAGACAGACACACACACGCATACACACACACACACACGCATACACACACACACACACACGCACACACACACACACACACACACACAATGGATTATTAAGCCACAACAATAACCGACCCTGCAGGTAGAGCAAACTTACAATTTGGCAAAACAAATTGAAATTAATTGAATATAATAACCATAGACCAACAGTTGAACCCAGCTCGCCGTCCTATCAGGTTTTCCTCCTGCCACATAAGACAGTTTGCACTGGTATTTCCCAGCGTCTTCCCACTGCACATCCTTAAGGAGGATAGACTTATTTGATGAGTTCTGGTCACTGTCAAGATCTTCCACACGATCCTTGTACTGTGGATCCTCAGGCCGCAGTCTAGCACTATGTTCTTTGCTCTGAATCAGATTCCAGTAGTGAACAGGATTATTTTCGACCTCATCTTCTGAGGAGTAGGTGAACTTGCATGGTAAAGTGACATTCTGAGCCAGTTTGGATACAACCACAGAAGGATTCAAGGTAACCAAGATTTTGGCACTCGTTCCTGAGAGAGTCCAAAAGAGGAAATAGACAATTAGTCATCCATGGTACTCACAGCAACAGAACTACAGATCTAGTGGTGTTGTTAACCTAACTTCTACCGTACCTATTTCCTGTCAATTCACTGTTGTCTTTATGCAACTTTATGGAGCACTATGGTCATAATCTATGGATTGGTTTTTATCAGGTTACAATTGTATTGAATCAAGGAATATACCGTTTATCAAATTAACCAATTTAGATCATAAGAGATGATAAGAAGAGATGATAAGAATTCCATTTCAGAATGCCATTTGAAATACAGAGCTTAGTCTCAAGGTTTTGAAACCAACAGTCAAACTCATTTCAAATTTTAGTTCAGATTGTAAGCAATAACTCCAGAAATATTCATTGCTAGGTAATAAAAGAAGCCTGAAAAATCTAACCTGAAAGAAGGTGGAGGAGGTACATGTTCAGAATGTTCCAAACATATTTTTTCCAATTTGAGCCATATTGACTAGAAGACATGGAGGTCATTGTCATTTCTACTCTCAGAAGTAGATAAATTAAGCAATAATAACTATAGCAGCAGGAAGGCTTGAGACACAGTTACTAAGTATGACAGTATCACACATCCTGTTGTCGGGTCTTGAATTTCACCAGAAGTGACACCCACCCATACCAAGAATAATCTACGTACTATAGGAACGGAAGATATTACTCGGAAATTGTGGGTGCTTGCAGGTACTATTTATCAGTCATTTGTGGTAGCTAAAATATCCCATTGAACAATAAGAATGTAGATCATATAAAATAACTAATCAGCTATTTTAAAGAGCAACAGAACAGTATGGGCCCAATTCAATCAGTTTCTCAGTTTGAGTTTTGGTTTTGTATCAATATCCAATAGAAATGTGAGTTATTTGGTCTTTGTGAGATGGAAATTGTTGGTTGAGCTGTATAACTGTATGATTGTCTTATTATTAAATTGTTATTATTGTCTTATTAAGACAAAACACATTTTTAATGGTTCATATTTGTTATTGAATTTCACATAGAGACATGTACACAACAGGACATCAGAACAACTAGTGTCCGTGGGGAAGGTTATTGTCACAGGTAAGAATAGAAAACTAGTTTTGCACTTCCCTATATGTAGTACATTGTCCATAAATAATAACAGAGCATGTTCTTTTTTCTTCTTTTTTTAAAACAAACTAACAAACAAAAAACAAAAACACAATAAATGTTGCACAATTAATGAGTCCAAATGCATGCAAGTTAAATAAAGTGTCCATACTACCATTGTGTTTTGTCTAAATGAGCAACGTTGGAAGGTAGGAAACACTACTTTCAACACCTCTCTGAAGATATAATAGCGATAAATAAATCAATAAAGACAGCTCTACAGAGGTGTGTAAGAGTGCACACACTTTTCCTCATGCTGACAGACACCAATAGCAGACCCCAAAGGCAAACGCAAAGTCTAGAATCAATACTAGACATTGAGAGCTCTCATATGACTGCACAAATGATGTAACGGAACACACCTAACAAACCAGAAACACCTGTCAAGCCAACTGTCCCATCACTTTTGGGCACCTTGAAATAGGGGGAATATGCATAAAAGGTTTTGTCATTTCTGAATGTGGAAACCAATATGCACACAAATAAAGTAGATAATCTGTAACTTAACCGCATAATAGCTGTTTGATTTCAAATCCACAATTTTTGGAGTGTAGAGCCAAAAGAGAAACAAAATGCTTCACTATACCGACGACATTGATGGAATACCCCCTGTTCTAACTGTTGTTTTTGTTTTGATTATTCAGCTTTTTCCCCTCAAACACAGTGTCCATCTTGTAGTGCATGTTAGGGTAGTTTCACCTGTTTAGAGAGGAAAATAGTTGCACAGACTCATTTTGACTGCCTTTTTTTATTTTTATCAATGTATGTGTTTCATAATCATCAACATATAACATGATATTAGACAGACATATGGGGTCAGGATTGATTTCCTTTGCATTTTAATGTTTCTGTTTGTTTCAACCCACAACAGCATAGACAGTTGTTGTATTTGTCACAGCCATTTGTTATGTTCACATTGAAAGTCCTCATTGAGAGCGTTTGATAATTCAGGATTAAAGTAAGTAAATGTTCACTCAACCGTTACCTTATTCTGTAGTCATGTGCTGTTTATATTATTATTATTATTATTATTATTATTATTATTATTATTATTATTTGTATTATTTGTATTATTATTATTATTATTATTATTATTATACCATCACTTATGCAGGACATTGTATGTGACTGTCTGTCTAACTGTCCGTTTGTCTAGTATAACTCCATCACTTTTGATTTGAGGGTGCATTCAGAAAACCCGAAGAAATGGAACAACATGATTACATTTTCTTATAATAAGAAGTCTATGAGGTAAGTTTATTGACGTTACAAAAAACTTCATTACCCATGTCTCCCTGTACGTACTACGCGCTGACGTCAGTTAGGAATCCAACATGGACGACATCGGAGTAACTGTGGAAAAAATCCAGGTCTGTATTTTCAATCATTGTGTCAAATTAACCTTATTATCATTCTACGGGGGCCTCGGACACAAATGTAATTACACTGTACTTGTTCAGATGTGTTTGTTGCTGTCTGAGGTGTTCTCTGGGGACATGTAAGTCCTTAACCCGCAGATGTAATCGTGCCAATTCATTCAGTTAGCTTAATGCTCCGTCATGCGAGCAGCTAACGTGTTAGCCTAGCGAGCTAAGGAGGGCTGTTTGAAGAGTAAAGACATCCTTTTGTGTTTTCGAAATTCAGATTATGACTTGCTAAAAAGTTCTCTAACTCCCAAACAATAATAAACTCGTTATGTTAACTCCACAAGTCAGCAGCAGTCCTTGGACAGTAGCTAACGTTAGCTAAGTAGCTGGCTAGCTTTCATAATGACACAGGGATGGACAGTTGTGTGGATGTTAGAATTATAAGGTTCTATCTCCATTTTTGTCAAAATTGAGTTTTTTTACATAATCTGATCCATTAGGTGTTTATTAATGCCTGTGTGGTGTTATTTTTAAAATGTTGACATTTTTGAGTTAGTAATTCATAAAATACAAAGGTTCCATCTCACAAAACATAATGGAATGTAAAAACTCTGACGCTCAATATCTCTGAACTACTGAAACGGAGATAGAACCTTATCATTCTAAACGGAGATAGAACCGTATCATTCTAAACGGAGATATAACCTTATAAGCTCACGAGTTGTGTGGATATTATGCTTTTGTAGAATGCTATTGTGTGTGTCACTACTGATTATTTTAGGAAGAGGATATGTGCCACCATCATTTTCATCTGCATGCATCAAATGCAGTCGCTATTCATAGCTTTCATGTGACGTCACAGCATAGTGGAAACGCCCACCTGACGGGCAAAAGGCACTTTTTGCGGGCAAAACCCACAGGCAAAACCCACTTTTTGCGGGTTAATAACTTTGATTTCCCGTGGGTTAGGAGAATAATTCCAACGTGTCCGGATACATGGGAGGACAGCGAATCCAAAACTATTTGAATGGAGTCGATCCTCCACTCCTATCACCGTGGACACAGCAAGGAGCGAATTCCCGGGTAGAAATATCCCCTCGACCCGCTGTCAGCGGGAGTTCCGTCCAGCAGCGGTAGAACTCCCGAACGCCCGGTTGATCGAGTTTCGTATTAAAAGTATATGTTCTCGGGGTGTCAGCGCGGTGGGCTCAAAATGACCGTATACTGATGGGGAATTTAGAGAAATTAAAACTGTGTTTGTAGCACCTCCATAACCGGTGTTATTCACGGACAAAGCCGGTCAAGGAAGCACCTTTTGCGGGTTAATAACTTTGATTCTCCGGGGGTTAGGAAAATAATTCCAACGTGTCCGGATAGAGGAGAAGCCAGGGAATGCAAAACCATTTGAATGGTGTCAATCCTACTCTCCTATCACCGTCGTGTATCTTGATAGTTCTTCATGGGTGAGGTGGTCTAAATAGTAGGCAGCCGGTAAATTGCGTCCACTCGCCATTTTGAGCGATGTTGCTATGATACTTTTTGCCCGTCAGGTTGGTGGTTGCTAGGGAAGAAACCATGTGACTGAAAGCTATGAATATCTGCCATAATACCATTGTTGGCCATATATGATGATGATGATGATGATGATGATGATGATGATGATGAATCTAGTGCCTGTGTGTTGATTGTGAATGTCACTTTCTCACTAGGACGAGGTGCCTGCCATGATCAGCTCAAGGCCCCAGACAGGTCTATCCTTCCTGGCCCCAGAACCAGAGGATCTTGAAGACCTTTACAGCAGATACAAGGTTTGTATCTGAATATTGTTTTGTGTGGACAATGCTTTGTGTATGTTCTGATTTACATGCCAATGTTCATTTTAACTTAAGTGAAGACTGCACACACATTCAGCTGGATGATCTCCCACAGCATTACTACATAAAAGCAGCTATTTTGCTTTCGGGCCAAGCTCAGTCTTTCTGGTAGACCAGATCAATGACTGACAAATAATGCAATGTTAACAGTAACACAATACGTTTTACAGTGCATTTTGTCTTTAATCACAGAACAGTTGTTTTTATCACCACTTGATGCTTTGTGTCAAACTAATTATCAATAATAATAATAATAATATCATTGACACCAATGTTCTCCCATTCACCTCCCCTACCCTCTCTTTGTGTGTTGTAGAAGCTGCAGCAGGAGCTGGAGTTTCTGGAAGTGCAGGAAGAGTATATCAAAGATGAACAGAAGAACCTGAAGAAGGAGTTCCTCCACGCCCAGGAGGAGGTGAAGAGGATACAGAGCATCCCCCTGGTCATCGGCCAGTTCCTGGAGGCTGTAGACCAGAACACAGCCATCGTTGGCTCCACTACAGGTACTGTTACATTGTGTGCATATTTATAAAGGAAGTAGAACCGTCCATAGTATACATCTTCAAAAAGGAATGCGGTAAATTAATGCCTCGAATTCAAGAGCTAACTGTCACCTACTGTATATTTGTTCCCACCCAATTTGTAATATGTGTACCCATCAAAATATTCACATTTTACAGTCTGAGGGGCAGCAGCACTGTCAGTAAATCAACAAAGGAGTGTGATTTCGGTCCAAAACTATTCCTCATGATAATCCCCCTTTTTATTTTTCTCCCCTCTTCTACTTCTCTGTTTTCGCTTCCTGCCTGATTCCACGCCCCCTCCACCAGGCTCCAACTATTATGTGCGTATCCTGAGCACCATAGACAGAGAGCTGCTGAAGCCCAATGCCTCTGTGGCCCTGCACAAGCACAGCAATGCCCTGGTGGACGTCCTCCCTCCGGAGGCTGACAGCAGCATCATGATGCTCACATCAGGTACTACATTTACATTCACCTAGGTATTAACACGCACAACACACAACGGCTCTGTCCCAATTCACCCCTAGCCCTTAGTTTTCACCCCTATGGCTCGATTTGCGCGTTCACGTTTAGGGGGAGGGCTATCCCAATTCATATTTCATCGAGCCATGGCTTCATTTCGAGGGCTAACTATGACTTCGTTTCGAGCGATTCCAGGACCAGACTAGCTTTGAAGCCGTAGGGGTACGCTACCCCTTGATTCCAGGATGCATTGCGAATCATCGACAGAAATCTTATGTCGCTCTATTCAATGCGGACATGTCATTTTACTTTCTCTGTAATTACTTATTAATAAAGATTTGAAAAATTATGATAACCATCTTATTGTCTTAGTTTAATGTCATTACAATGCATTATAGACCTTTTATTTATAACAAGCATAACCCAAATATCGCTTTTATGTCGGTGCTGTGTCTAACGTTACAGTAACGCAACGCTGCATGACAGTCGAGCATTTCAGAGATGTACAATCATAAATCAATTATTACCTGTGGCGTTTGACAGCGGATGATGGTACACATATATGTAAAGTTATCTATCAAACGTTCGTCTGACCTATTTCCATAGGCACCCGCAATCTAATCCGAGCAGTTGTTATTAGGTAATATTATTAATGGGTTGTATCATTCATTTCAATGCATTATAGACCTTTTCTTTATAACAAGCACAACAACAACAAAACGTTATTATGCCGATGTGCTGTGTGTCTAACGTTACAAGCTGATTTGTGCATGACAGCCGCGCATTGACATATTTCCATGTCTAATGGCATATGACACGCGAAATGTAACTACAGTTACGGATACGCGTAAAGGAAGATGATCTATCACCGTTCGACTCTACTGAGAAATGTTTCCACCTATTTTGTCATCTCTCCTTCACGGGCAAATGTGGCCGCGTCCCCAAGAGATCCTCTTTCTACGTTTTTGACCACCACTATGATGGATTGATTTTGGATTCTTGACGACGAATTGTTCTGAGAAAGGCGCTTGGTAACGTGATTTTTGGACAACGCTTTATGACTACTGATGGACTCGTGTGTATGTGGTGGCTGAGGATTTAGTCACGGGTATCTTTGGAGGAACATCGTGCGCTGACAGATCTGGTTAATACTCTGTGTTTTGGTTGGAGTCATTCATTGTCATTATTGCGATGTCCACAAAACGGAAGAGACTGAAAAGGAACGTCTAAACACTACAGTGTGTTGATAACAAACGAAAAAAGATCCTTATAGCACACGCAACAGAAATAAACACAGCTGAAGAGGGCATTGCGAGATGTGAGAATTCGCCGGCAACACCCGTACCGCGTCTATTTAAACCACTGTTGTTGACGTCATGAAGGGCTGTCCCAATTCATAGGGGTAGATTTCAACCCATATGGCTTGTGGCTCTGTTCGAAGGCCTTGGCTTCGAATCGAGTCACACTCGAAAACGAGCCATAGGGGTAGAAAAGGGAATCGGGATTGGCCCAAAGTCCTGCTGTCTTCACTTGGTCAGTTTTGAGAGGAGCAGGACACCTACTTTCTACCTCTCATGATAACACTTAGAAATTTACTTAGACAACATCCTCCATTTCGGGAGAGGATATTTCTGTTTACTATAGTTCAAGGTTATTCTCCCCAGACGTCTAGTGTTATATCTCATACATCCTGGATTGCTCGCTGCTAAGCTCCTTTGTGTGGCGCTATTGCATTACTCCTGTATTTTTCCCTACAGATCAAAAGCCAGATGTGATGTATGCCGACATCGGAGGGATGGACATCCAAAAGCAGGAAGTGAGGGAAGCAGTGGAGCTGCCACTTACACACTTTGAGCTTTACAAACAGGTGAGTCACACCGACACACACTGTTTGAATGTGTGTTTCAAACCCTTCTGATGACACAATCATCCTTTTGCTCCATCAACAAACATCAGAACACTTTACCTTTCACTATCAAAGATAGTTACTCTATAATTCCTAAATATATCATTTAATAAAGATAGTTACTCTCTTATTACTAAATATATTGTTTAATAAAGATAGTTACTCTCTTATTACTAAATGTATCGTTTAATAAAGATAGTTACTCCATCATTACTAAATATATCGTTTAATAAAGATAGTTACTCTATCATTACTAAATATATTGTTTAATAAAGATAGTTACTCCATCATTACTAAATATATTGTTTAATAAAGATACTTACAAACATTTTTTTTTCCGCGTGCACGCGCATAAAACGCGCACTGGCGCTCAAAACAAAGACGTAATTTCACCAAAAACTATAGGGTGGCAACAATTATAATTTCTTAAATAGCGGTTAAGTCATTAAAGCCGAGCAGGTGATTTTATATAGAAGGTGATCAAATACCAATATATCCTACAGCTGCAGCGGAACATGCGGAACGCGCATTACACGCACACACACAGAAAGATCAATACGAAGTAGGCCAACATGAGAGTACACGCACAAAACCGGCTAACGCTACTCATTAACTGTTTACACAAGTAAAATCACAGTGTGACAGTCAGATGGAGCATTCGGTAAACAACAACAGCAAGGTAATGCTATCAGTTGAGTTAAAGAAAACCAACCCCGCGCATATTGCTATGAATAGTTCGAAGCTAGGTGCTTGCACGTTAGGTGCGAGAATGCTCGGTTAACCCATTAGCGGGAACATTATTTGTTTCACAAAATAGGCTGATTTAATTGACCATGAACATCAGAGACATACATTACGAATGTTCATTTAAAATACTCTATACTGAGCACTGCAGGCACGTGCCGTGAGCTTTTACATTGGGTAAGCATAAGATATAGACAGTTTCAAGGAAATGCAATTGTTATGCCCTAGAACCCGCTAATAAACTGTAGTGTCACTTTGTGATCAGATTACCAAAAACAAAACAAAACAGTTGCCAGTTTCGACTATATCAGGGGTGCTCATTGTTAAATCTTTTTTGAACCAAGATCTTTTCAAGTAGCCAGCCTGCAGAAATCTAGTCCAGTTTCAACATCGCAAACGCACACATGCACAACACAGACACACACCGTTTCCATCCTCCATAGTAAACTCACAACACACTTTCTTTTCACACTTTGTCACACAGGCACTTGACATCACATCACAAACCCTCCCTCTCTATCTCTCTCAAACACTTTTGGTCCAGAAGCATACCTGTCAACTAGGGATGCACGATATGCATTTTTCCCAACCGATACCGATACCGATATTTACCCGCTTCTCGTGGCCGATACCGATATTATTATTATTATTTTATTTTTTCTTTCCTAGCACCAGGGGAGCTCCCCCTCCCAAATTTCGTTGTTTGGTACCTGTACTATATCAATGACAATAAAGACCATTCAGATATCATTTCACAGTTGATAACCTGTAGTTCATGCACACCTGAAGGTAAGAAAGGCTATGTAGTGAGCAAAGATTGATGATTTAATATTCCATAGTGATCTCACCAAATCTAACTTACATCACTATTGTTAACACAACAAAGAGAACACTTCTGAGTCTTCAAATGTTCATTTATTATTTCCTCTAACAAACAGAATCTGTTATACAGTGCACAATGCTTTTTTTACCCAAGATCTGGCCTCCTTTTATGAAAACAAAAAAGGCTCACCTAAGAGTAATTAGATCAAAAAAGTGTCAAAAATAAAGTGCACCTTGTGCATCAGTCAATACAAAAATAAAGTGCACCTTGTGCATCAGTCAATACAAAAATAAAGACTTTTAAAGAACCAAAAGTTGTATAGAACTTGTACAGAAACTAGTGCCAAATGGCTGCTTAGTCTGCAGATAAACAGAATGATACAAGGCACATAGTAGGCTACACTAGTATGCTTAATAAAGCAACTGAAAAGGGCTGGGCTATGCTACTTTTAGTGCATGAGGATGAGGTAGGTTGTGATAAAGCCCTTCAAACGTTTTGCATAAGAATTCAAAATAAATTGCACTGACATGGAAAAACTAAAAGTGAATGTTTTCCTTGTAAACAACTTGTCTTGTATAGCCTACATTCACATTCTCACCTAAATAATAGACACGTTTTCCATTGGTGTTCCCTAATATACAAACTGAATACAATTCCTACCTCATAGAACCTTTGCAATGTAGGCCTACCACTCTGAGGCTACTTTACACTATGCTAGCCTACTTTGAGGGCATCAGGTGAATATTTTTCTTCATAAAAAGAAGCATCTCTGCTAGGGATGGACGGTTTTTCGGTTAAACCGAAAACCGGGGTTTATAAAAATAGAAACGGTTTTTTATCAAAACCGTCAGAAACCGTTTTTTTTTTTTTTTTTTTTTTTTTTTTTTTTAAGAATAAAATAGAATAAGAATAAAACTGGAACATGTCACATGTTTGTCGTGTGTGAAAATAACAATGATACAGTCTGAATCTGCCGCGCAATGAGTGAGAGGTTTGGTCAGTTGTGAAGAATAACTGAGGATTAATATCTAATTGGGATTATATTTAAGGGTAACGAATCACTCTATGGGAAAGATAGTTGCCTTCAGTTATTGGTAGATAGGAAAGGTTTTTACAATTACTCGCTTACATTTAATAAGATAATTTTCGCTGCTCTCTGTAAAGCGCATTGGGTCACTTTTGTGAGAAATGCGCTATAGAAATAAAATGTGATTTGATTTGATATCAATCAATCAATCAAACTTTATTTATGTTCTATAGCACAAATCATGCATTGAATGTAACTCCAAGTGCAGTATTTACTAAACCACAATATAATAAAACAAGAGCTATACGGATCAAGAGTGTTTGTGCACAGCGCCACTGTGTGTGAAGGCGCTACTGAAAGTGATGACAGAACGCATGTCTCAGAAGATACGCGGTCACTTAGTGACGCAAAGGTAGTTCTGTATTTATCTCTATCTGTATTAGTACATTTATTTTGAAAGCTCTATTTTGACAGCTCTACCATGGGCACTTTTATTTTGATGGGGCATTCTTTGTTGATTGACTTACGACAGTTCAGGACGAGTCAGTCTCGCAGCATGTGGTTTTTATGAAAAGCTTTAAGTATGTTCACTGCATAATTCTAAGTCTAATATTTCAGTGATTATTGAGCAGTATTCAAATATTTAAATACATTGAGCAGCAGCTGAAACTTTGTCTAAGAACCAAGATATTGAGAAAGCAGTTCATTCAATGAAGACGCTGTTCCAAGAGATGATCTTCCGTGCAGGCGTGCACCCTGGATCAGCGGAGCTGGTGTGTTAAGTGTTCATGTGTTTTCATGTATGGTGTAGCTTACAAAAGTCTGCCTTTCCACTTATATTTGTGAAACTAAATAGCCTAAATGTGTTGCGACTGTGCTTACGGTGTTTTAATGGTGTTCGACATGAGTGTATTGTAGCAGTAGGGCTCAATTATTTGAAATTGTCGCTCTTTTTTGTAAAAAAATGTAAATTTTTTTTTTTTTTTTTTTTTTTTTTTTACTGTATTTTTCGGTTAACCGGAAAACCGCGGTTTTACTCTCTGACGGTTTTTCGGTTTCAATAATTGGAAACCGTCCATCCCTAATCTCTGCTCTCTCGCATCCGAGTCGGTTTCTTTTTTCATCGATCACATGAGAAGCTGCAGAAAATAAACGTTCGCTGTCGACGCTAGTGCAAGGGGCTGACAGGTACGCCCTTGCAAGCAGGGCCAGGGTCGGGAAACGGGATTTGTGCACCCGCTCCTTAGGTATATTCCACTGTCCAAACATGGTTTCAAAAGCGCCGCGGATGGCTGTCGCAGTATGCGAACCGGAGAACTCCTGCGCATGAAGCAGTGTCTTCTTCATATTGAAGTCCTCATCCAGCCACTGGGCCGTTAAACTAAGCATACTGACTGGACTAACGTCAGAAGTCCATATGTCCGTGGTAAAACTTATCTGGCTTACGCTAGTATCGATCAGACTATGGATGTGTGTGGCGACTGTATCACACAGAGCCGGCAGGCACACGTCTGCAAAATAGCGGCGACTTGGGAGTACATACCGGGGCTCTAAATGTGAAATTAGCTGGCGAAATCCTTTATCTTCTACTACAGAGAAAGGCTGGTCGTCGAGGGCCATCAACTCCATTATTTTTTCATTGATGGCTTGAGCCTTTGAGCTGTCTCGAGTGAACTTCCTGCTGTTTTCAAATGCGTTTTCAATAGGCACCGCAGATTTTTTTTTCCGTGGCTGGGCTAACGTGTTCTGCTACGAGTGCTTGATATTCCTTCCATACAGCGTGCTTGCAATGGTGATTCTTCAGGTGACTTATTAGATTTGTTGTGTTGTAACTCTTTGCCCTTTGCCCTCCTCTCCGAACTTTTGTTGAACATGTATTGCAAATTGCAAACGCAACATCTGCCTTAGAAATTGTGAAGAATGTCACACAGGGGAAGGCATGTTTCGCTCGCGTCTCGTCTATACAAACTGCGTGCCTGAGCGCGGAACCCGGAAGCAGAGTGCGGAAACCGGAAACCGGAAGCAGAAATATTTCCGGCTTCATATTATCGGTTTAAATATCGGCTAATTTTATAATAAATACCGATACCGATAAACATTAATTCCTCAATATCGGGCCGATAAATATCGGTGCCGATAATATCGTGCATCCCTACTGTCAACCCTCCCGTTTTTCCCGGGATTCTCCCGTATTTTACCTTTCTTTCCCGCTGTGCTCCCGTTTAAATATTTTCCCGTAAATCTCCCGTATTTGTAACCTATAATAAAATATAATTTAACACTTACCGGTAATTGTTAGACGTTAGACGCATGCGCACAATCGCTATATCCATGTCAGAGTTGACATGTCTCCTCTCGTTTCTTGGGCTGCGTTCGTAATTTTGCTCGGAGAGTGCCGGAACGCACACTAGGTGCAACGTCATAAAGGGACCAAGTAATTTGATTGGATAAGAGGCATTCCATGAGTGGTGATCAGATTTCCAGAGCGTTTTTTACGAACACAGCCTCGATTATCGCTGTTTTGAAATGATCGCTGGTAGCTTTGCGCCGCTCTTTTCCCATTGACATCATGGTGTCAAGTAATGTATAAATAAATGTGCTGAATTTAGATGCCCTTTTGTGTTTTCATGCAGGGATGTTCAAAGTATTTTACTTTCAACCAGGTATCTGATTCTGACCACCTGTAGTCACTTACTTAATGTAGGAACTACTTAATTCTTGTTGCACTGAAGCAGGTGGTTGATTGACAGTGTATAGCTTTGTCTAAATGTAAGGGGTATCCTATGGTTGTCTAGTGGTGATGTTAGGAATCGGATTGACTGTGTGTACAGTCTAAATGTAAGGGGTATCCTATGGTTGTCTAGTGGTGATGTTTTACATTTACATTAACATTTTTGGCATTTAGCAGACGCCTTATTCCAAAGCGACTTACAATCAATACATTTGAATACTAAGCATGTGAATCAGCAATCCACCATTCGTTGCAGGAAGAGTAATCTAGCTCGGGCCCGGGGCCACTGATATAAGGAAAAACCTTCTCCCTATCGCCTTCTACAAAAACATTTTTTCTTTTTTTTTTTTCCTTTTTTTTTTCTCTGGAGAAACTGAGAACTAGGGATGCACCGAAATGAAAATTCTTGGCCGAAGCCGAATTTAAGGAAACACTTGGCCGAATACCGAATACCGAATGTGTATCGGCAGTTTTTAATTTTTATCATTGCATAAACTAAATACATTTTGCTTTTTATTCATGCTTCTCAAAGAAAGAAATTGAGATTGAAAAAAAAGAACTTTTATATATAACTTATTATAACTAATTATCGTGGGATTTAATCTCTACTGCTTTCCAGGGTTCAAGTTAATGATATTCATGATTTGTCTCTACATAGGCTTCAGAAAGTATTTAGCCCCCTTCACTTTTTTCACATTTTTGAATAGATTTGCCATCAATCCACACACAGTAATATAATCTAAGTAAAAACGTTTTTTAATGTTTGCAAATGTATTAAAATGTAAATACAGAAATACCTCACGTACATAAGTATTCAGACCCTTTGTCACTCTTAAAATTAGGTCAAATGCTAAATGTCTTCAACAAGTCATTCAACAAGTTGAATTGAGTCCACCTGAGTGTAAGGATAATAGTTCATGTTATTTCAGAATGAATATCTTTTGTTTTTATAGTCTCTGGTTTGCATAGAAACCACCGCATGATACAGCTGCATGTCATAAACTCGTGTAGAACAGCTGGGAGTCTGAATATGTTTTCAACAAGGCAACAACTCTGCTTCTTCCGCTACGACTGCTAAGCTAACTAGCTAGATGAGTGTAAGGTTGCGTTCGTAAAGTCGCTCTGAGAGCGCTGGAGCGCACACTGGGCCCGACGTCATAGAGAAACCGAGTCATTTGATTGGACGAGAGGCATTCCACGAGTGCTGATCGGACTTCCTGAGTGAATTTACGAACGCAGCCAGTTTTGAAAGCGCGTCGCCTCGCGCCGCGCGCCTGTTGAGAGTTATATTTAATTGTATTGCGTCATCAAAACACGGCCACTATTCGGTGGTAAACATTCGGTGTTTTCACACATTCGGCCGAATACCGAATGTGCTTTATTTTGCGATATTCGGCCGAATACATTCGGTGGCCGAATGTTCGGTGCATCCCTACTGAGAACAGTACAAGGGGGGCAATAGAAGTTCTTAGGGACACAGTAGAGGGGAAAGCGGGTGTCTTTAGGAGACGTAGTGGTGAGGGTCAGAAGATGTCTCAGGAGGAGCAGTTAAGATGTAACCTGAAGAGATGGGTCTTCAGTCTACGACGGAAGATGGGTAGTGACTCAGCCGTTCTGACGGCCGTGGGGAGCTCATTCCACCAGCGGGGAGCCAGTGTTGTGAAGAGACGTGATCGGGCAGCCCGACTGCTGTGTAGAGGAGGTGGGGCCAGTCGGCCAGCCGAGGTGGAGGAGCGGAGTGAGCGGGCAGGGGTTTGGGGGGTTACCATTTCCTTCAGGTAGGCAGGGGCTGTCCCTTTAGCTGCCTGGTATGCAAGCACCAGGGTCTTGAATCTGATGCGAGCTGCTGTCGGGAGCCAGTGCAGGGTGCGAAGGAGAGGGGTGACATGCGAGTATTTGGGGAGGTTGAATACCAGCCGGGCAGCAGCATTCTGGATGAGCTGCAGAGGTCTAATGGCTGAAGCGGGGAGCCCAGCCAGGAGTACATTGCAGTAATCCAGGCGGGAGATGACCAGTGCCTGGGTCAAGAGTTGCGCTGCCTCTCTGGTAAGGAATGGTCGTATCCTTCTGATGTTGTAGAGGAAGAATCTGCAGGAGCGAGCCGTTGCTGCAATGTTCTCTGCACAGGATAGTCGGTTATCCAGGATCACTCCAAGGTTCTTGCCTGTCAGGGAGGGGGTTACAGTAGAGTTCTCCACTGTGATGGAGAAGTCTTGGAGAGGGCAGGCTTTCCCGGGGATGAAGAGGAGCTCGGTCTTGTTAAGATTGAGCTTGAGATGGTGGTCAGCCATCCAAGTTGAAATGTCAGCGAGACATGCGGAGATACGGGTTGCCACGTGTACATCAGACGGGGGGAAGGACAGGAAGAGATGAGTGTCGTCTGCGTAGCTGTGGTAGGAGAGCCCATGTGAAGAGATTACCGAGCCAAGAGACTTGGTGTAAAGGGAGAAAAGTAGGGGCCCTAGGACAGAACCCTGGGGTACTCCAGTGGAAAGGGTTCGTGGAGAAGACAGCGATTCTCTCCAGGTCACCTGGTAGGAGCGGCCCGCCAGGTAGGAAGAAAACCAGGAGTGTGCGGTGCCAGAGATGCCCAGGTCTGAGAGGATGGAGAGAAGGATCTGGTGATTGACTGTGTCGAAGGCAGCAGACAGGTCAAGGAGAATGAGAACAGAGGAGAGGGAGGAAGCTTGGGCAGAGTGGAGGGCTTCCGTGACAGCAAGGAGCGCAGTCTCAGTGGAATGCCCAGCCTTGAAGCCGGATTGGTGGGGGTCTAAGTGATCCATCTTCCGGAGATAGTCAGTCAGTTGTTTAGATGCCGCGCGTTCAAGGGTTTTGGAAGGGAAGGAGAGAAGGGATACAGGTCTGTAATTGTGGACAGATGATGGGTCAAGGGTAGGTTTCTCGAGGAGAGGCTTGACTCTGGCTATTTTGAAGGCCGCTGGGACAGATCCTGTGGATAGGGAGGAGTTGATTAGGGTGGTAAGGTAAGGAAGGATGTCGGCGGAAATGGATTGGAGAAGGGGGGAGGGGATGGGATCAAGAGGGCATGTGGTTGCCCGCTTTGATGTGATAAGTGTGAGAATCTCATCGGGGGAGAGGGGGGAAAAAAGGATGTTAGGATTGACTGTGTGTACAGTCTAAATGTAAGGGGTATCCTATGGTTTTCTAGTGGTGATGTTAGGATTGACTGTGTGTACAGTCTAAATGTAAGGGATATCCTATGGTTGTCTAGTGGTGATGTTAGGATTGACTGTGTGTACAGTCTAAATGTAAGGGGTATGGTTTGTGGATGGTGGGGGGGGGGGGGGAGGATGACCCAGGGGTGCGCAGGGGGGATATCCCTTATTTTCCCTTATTTTTTGGAAAATATCCCTTATTTTCAAATCCCAATGTTGACAGGTATGTCCAGAAGGCACGGACAGCGACATTAGGCCTATCTCAGCGATTGATTAAGCAGCTCTCTGATTGATTGATTGATTAAGCAGAGGAAGTCTTAAATAAGAAACCATAACCAGCAGCACAGCAGTACTCAAACCATATAAACAAGCACAGATCGCCACCAGCCTCGCCAATTATATAAATCATATAAACCGCTCATACCAGGCTTGCTGGCGACTCTCACTTTCTGGGTGTGAAGATCGGTGAGCGGTGGCTCCAGTCCAGTCTACGAAATCCCTTTAGGTCGCTGACAGTAATGTCCATATTCACAAAATCAAGCAAGTTATCCTTATTGATTATTATTATTTAGATCGTTTGAGCTAGGTAGCATATGCTATTCTGCCGGGCGAGAGAAAGTAGTGTGAAACTTAAGTGAACTTGAAAGTGATAAGAGCCAATCAGTAGCTCTTATCGGAATGAAAGAACTACTGATTGGCTGTAAGCATGCTTACCCTGGCCACATTAAACAGCGGGCTGAGGCATCGGAAAAAATAAAAAAGGCATTTTCACACATTCGAATGTACGCGAGGGAAAGCAGAGAGAGAAGTGCTTATAATGTAACGCAATGCAAGCAAGCAGAATAGCGAGTGCTTACTCATGCAGGTGGCGTCAAAATTAATGACTCCTGCTGCCCTGGGACCTAAAATATGACTCTTTTAATGAAAACAAATAATAATATTTTCACGGTCCTTTTTTTTTTTCCCGTTGGGTAAGCACTGCTTACTCTGCTTATATGGACGACACGTCCTTGGAGCACTGGTATAAGAACATGAACCAGAGAACAGCAGTAAATGCAATAACCCACAGTCGTCGCTGATGATGTTGCATTTTCGATTAGGATATGGGATTAAAGGCACCGGCGACGGGAGAAGAGAGAAATCCAAATGTCCCGCTAAATTCGGACCAATCACAAAACTGTTTTGAAAGCGCGTCGCCTTGCGCCGCGCGCCTGTTGAGAGTCTCGATTGCAGTGCGAACACAAACGACGAGGTTAATTGCAACATTGTAACATATTGTAAATAACTACCCCTAAATCGTAACGAAATGTTGGTCTGGAAGCGGCCTAAATCTAGCTTCAATCTGCTTTTTTTCTGTTCTCCGGTCATAATAACTCGCTGCCTTTCTGCGCAGCCTGAATCAAAGTGGACTGTCTGAATCAATTAGTGGCGGAGGAAATTCATTGGTGGCGGCCCGCCACCAATAAATGCATATAGAGGAAACACTGGGGTTAGTATAAAACACTTCCTGTGAACGCTGAGATGAACTTCGTCTGGTTACTCACTGATCCCAACAGTGCGTGCGAGTGCGCGTGTGCGTGTGCGTGCACGTGTGTTGCACCATCAACACAAGTTGATTAAGGTGTATACTTACTTGATCCTATCAGGCAAGGCGTTGAGAACCTGTGTCTCTTGAAACCAGTGCAGCAGTACAGTCTGTTGTACATGCTCAACCCCTGGTCTGTGTCCCTCTGTGTCCCTCTTTGTCCTCAGATTGGCATTGACCCACCCAGGGGGGTTTTGATGTACGGGCCACCAGGCTGTGGGAAGACCATGCTGGCCAAGGCCGTGGCCCACCACACGACAGGTATAGGCTGCTCCCTGCTCGCTATGCACACCAATTCAATTAGCCAAATCTTTATTGTCCCAGTAGGGATATTCATTGTGCAGCCAAGTGTTTAGATGTACCGTATTTTCCGCACTATAATAAGGCGCACCGGATTATAAGGCGCACCTTCAATGAATGGCCTATTTTAGAACTGTTTTCATATACAGGGCGCACCGGATTATAAGGCGCACCGGATTATAAGGCGCATAGAATAGATACTGCAGTCAAACGTTTGACTGGGGTTGCGTTACGCCCAAGCTCCACGTACTGCGTTGCGTCACCTCTCCATCGGTGTTGTGTCAACTTCCCGTTGTCCATGCTTCACCTGAGCGTTGTCACCGTCAACGTTCTACCTGCTCCACTGTCAAAAATATATATTTTTCCACCTCAAGTATCAGCCGTTCGTCATCCATTTTTGCAACAAGCGTCAAGGACCTGCGGTGATTCACAGCTGACTCGCGTGAATAGCAATTCGCAATAGCTGCAACCACGAGATATAGAGTAGTTAGCTACAAGCATTTTCAATCTGCTATTATCTCTATTAGTGGATTAACCGCTGTGGTGATTTAACAGCTGATAAAAATACATCAAGTAGACTACAAACAGAGCAAAACAACACCAGAAAACAACCAATAGGCTATACAATTATAACCAACAACCAATATGTGACAGCTCCTGGTGAAATGTGCAACGTACTTTTTCAGTTTTTACACATGCTTAAACTACAGATTGTAAGCTTTCAAATGATGTGTCATACATTCAAATCAGAGAAAGATTGAACACGACAGGCGTATTTGAATGTTGGTTCACCTCAAACACTGAATGGGAGAAAAGTGACTCTGACCAAACCACAACAAACGCTGCTAGCGGCTAACAGCTAACAAAACACATCGCTACGAAGGTCTAAACTGTATTTTAATAACATGACAACATACTGGGAGAACATCGACATGCTAAAAACACATAACTACACATAACTAGATGAACACACAGTTCTTGCTTTTGAACACGAGCTAAAACGAAACTATGTTTACAAGTCAACCCTCCCTTACCGGTAGCCTCCGGCAAACGAGAATAATGAATCCAATACACAAATGATAAGTGTTTAGTGATCGTTAAACTGTTGTTTATTATATCGAGTGGGTACTTTAAAACTTCAAGTTGAAAGCACCAAGAATCTCACTTTGTTCCCTCGGAAACTCTGTTTAGTCTTCTTTACTTGGGGTCTTGTGGTGTGGGACTGTGAGTAAGCACAGTATACCGGTGTTTACTGATTACCGTAATGCTGCAAGCGGTGCGGCTTTGTAGTTTACCAGTCGTACTGAAACATTTTGACAGAGCGCCTTGAGCGCCGTGTACAACCAGTATGGATCAACAAATTAACCAATTGATCCATATATAAGGCGCTCCGGGTTATAAGGCGCACTGTCGTTTTTTTTGAAGATTAAAGGCTTTTAAGTGCGCCTTATAGTGCGGAAAATACGGTATATAAATCGATGACGATGCGCTAAATCGATTTTTTTATTTGTAGTCATCGTCGTCGTCGTCCCCCAGGATCCGGGGCTTTTCTGTAACCATTCAGGGCTCGAGCCCTGGATGCCCAGGCCTAACAACGTCACTGATACACATGTTGATGAACTGGTGCTAACATAGTCAGGCTGTATCATCACCACCTCCCTTTCTTATTCTCTTTTTCTCTCTCCCTCTCCCTCCCTCTCTCTCAGCGGCATTCATCCGCGTAGTGGGCTCTGAGTTTGTGCAGAAGTACCTGGGTGAGGGTCCTCGCATGGTGCGTGATGTCTTCAGGCTGGCAAAGGAGAACGCCCCCGCCATCATCTTCATCGACGAGATTGACGCCATCGCCACCAAGCGGTTTGACGCGCAGACTGGAGGTACCATTCCTTATAGCCTCTCCAAATACCATGTCAACATATGATGTGGGGTGGCTGTGGTAGACCCAGCGTCTAATGATCGCAAGATCGGCGGTTCGATCCCCGACTCCTGTCCATGTGTCGAGGTGTCCTTGGGCAAGACACTGAACCCCAAATTGTCCCCAATGAGTGGGCCGGCGCCTTGCATGGTAGCTTGCGGCCATTGTTGTGTGAATGTGTGTGTGAATGGGTGAACGAGAGGCCATTGTAAAGCGCTTTGGATAAAGGCGCTATATAAGTGCAGTCCATTTACCATTCCATTTGATGTCATTCACGTTCACAGCAAATTAGTTTGGTTACACTTAAATGCTTAAATCAGCCCATCCCAATGAAGCCAGCACCAGGGGGAAGTATAGCCTTGTAATGGCCTTCCAATCGCTGCCCTTGAGTGCTGGCTGTGTTGTTTGTGGCCTAGTTTCAAACACACAAGGACACAGCGGGCCCAATTTCCCTGGTCTGCCAGCTTATCTTGCGTGTTGGACAACCCTCTGGTTCTTGTGTGTGCAACTGTGCATTTCCCCATGCTCAGTTGAGTAACGTTGCATTATGGAGTCGCATCAGGACACAGTAGTTATAGTTAAAGTCACCTGTTAGTGTTGCAAATACCATTAGAAAAATCATAATTTGTCATTATTCAAATGTAGTCAGGCCAGGCTAATGTGCTCGGTCACTGTCATGCTGGAAATGTTTACCGTTGATGCCTTCATTTGTATGATCTCAAGTGTGATGTCATGAGGATGCCTTATCAACATGAAGAACCGGGTTGGTTCTGGAGAAAGATATATTTGGTAGGATGTAGACTGTGTGAACAACACCAATCAGAAAGATATATTTGGTAGGATGTAGACTGTGTGAACAACACCAATCACGGTTGGCACTGGCACTTCTCAATGTCAACTTTAAATTGTTAATTTTAAAATAATAACTTTGAAAATAAGATATATTAACATTCCTCTCATTCAGTTGTGGGACAGAAAAACAAGTGTAAAGCATTATTGGCGCGTCTCAATAAAACCACCATTGAAGTGAGGTTCCATATATTAGGTTGGAGAGTGTAGAATAGTTAGTGAACAAGTTTGATCTGACTCCAATTCATAAAAGATGATTGGTCACGGGTTTGGCCAACAGTTGTATTTACCCACACTAATCATATTTTCAGACCAGTTTAATTTCAGCCTCTCTTCAAATCCATCTACACCATTTCAGAGTATATATATTATTGCTGACTTAACCCTCTGCTTCCTCACCAAACAGCGGACAGAGAGGTTCAGAGGATCCTGCTGGAGCTCCTCAACCAAATGGACGGCTTTGACCAGAATGTCAACGTCAAGGTGTGGTCACCTAGCATGAGAGCTTGTGAAATGCCCAGTCTTTTTCCTTTATGCTGCCTGGCATTGTAGTTACAGTACCATGAATACAATTTATATTGGTGGTAACTTTGGCATGGTTGGAGCCCCACCTTAAGCTGTCTTGAGAACAAACATTATCGGTTTTGATTGATCTGTTAGCTATGTGTTGCTTTAATTGCCACGTCATGCCATCAGGTGATCATGGCCACCAACAGGGCCGACACCCTGGACCCCGCCCTGCTGCGCCCAGGCCGTCTGGACAGGAAGATTGAGTTCCCCCTGCCCGACCGCCGGCAGAAACGCCTGGTCTTCTCCACCATCACCAGCAAGATGAACCTCTCTGAGGAGGTGGACCTGGAGGACTGTATCCTTACACCCTCTCATTACGTCTGTGTGCATGTGCGCATTGTACTCGTATTCCGCTTAAAGATGAACTCCAGTGGAAGATGTTGTTGTTTTTTTGGTGAGAAATAATCATTACCAAAATAACAAATTAATTTTGATGAAAAAACAAAATATTTTTATTTAAACACAGCACCCCATGAAAACCTTGATTTTTTTCAACATATTTAAACATGGACATTTGATCTTCACTTTAACAATATTGAGCGATATATATAACTGAGCGGTAATATAACTAAACAAATTAAACCGATTTTTTGTGATTTGTAGAATGTAATCCACACATGCACCACATCAGGTGCTAATGATAAGAACATTGTTAGAGAGGATTTTGGAGGGGTCTGTCTTATTTAAACCTCAGACATTTAGTTTGGTTTGCTCTTGATTGTTGAAGTGAGTGGTATCACCATGGTGAGATCAAAAGAGCTCTCTGAGGCCTTCAGAAAGAAGGTTGTAGATGCGTTAGGCTGTTCCCTTTGCCGCCCGGTAGGCGAGCACCAGGGTCTTGAATCTGATGCGAGCTGCTTATTGTATCAGAGGGTGCTTGAGGAAAATGTGAGACCATCTGTTCAAATTTAAGCTGAAGCGGATGTGGACCATGCAGCATGACAATGACCCAAAACATTCCAGTAAATCTACCACGGAATGGCTCAAAAGAAAGAAATGGAGAGTTCTGGAATGGCCCGGATCTTAATCCTACTGAGATGCTGTAGGGCGATTTGAAACAGGCTGTGCATGCAAGACACACCGCAAAGAATTCTGCATGGAGGAGTGGATAAACCTTCTCCAAAACGTTCTACTAGTCAGAGACTAGTAGACACTTATAGAAAACGTCTAATTGAGGTTTTTTCAGCAAAGGGGGCAATACCAGCTATTAGGGTATAGGGTGTCCTAACTTTTTCCTCAATAGGAATTGGCATCTTTGTTAATTCTTTTGTTAAATAAATGATAAAGTAAAATGTCACCATTATCAATTGATATAGTTTGAAAGGAGATCAAATATTATTATATATTCTATAATTAATTATTATATATTAGGAAGAAAAAAAACATATATATATATATAATAATATGTAATCCTTTAATTTAGTCCTAACTTTTTTACATGACTACAATTCCTTGAGAAAATGCTGCAGGGTGTAAGCAGAAGTCTTCGTGCTCAGAACAAACAGCAGGAGCACAGAGGCCTTACTGTTCCGTGTACGTTGCTGTGGGCTATTGGTTTCCAGCTAATATTTACATCCTCTTATCTGACAATAGTTACCGTACATAAAAGACCTAATGAGCTGTGATGTTTGGTATCAGTTTATGTACTTTCTCACACTTTCCCACATTCCTTTCTTTTGTCATTGAATAACACACAAGTACTGCCCACATTTAATAATTGTGTATATATATATATAATGTACAAATAGATAGCCAAATATATTTGGAGCGGTTCACTTTATTTATTTTGTTTCTTGAGTGGTCATGTGCAGTTTGTCCTTAATCAGTGTGTAGATGTGGCCAGACCAGACAAGATTTCAGGAGCCGACATCAACTCCATCTGCCAGGAGGTGAGTTGGGCTGTGGGGAGGAATTTCTTCAGGCATAATCAAATAACCTCCATAAAAGTACCATATTTAAATACTATTAAATATACATTTTATTAAATACTTTTAAAATGGTTTAACGTGTCATAGTAGCCCGCATTACACAAGCTAGGCCTAACGTACAGTCATGGCCAGAAATATTGGCACCCTTTTACGCAGAAAATTGTTGCAATTACAAATGCTTTGGTATTCTCATGTTTATTTCTTTTGTTTGCATTGGAACAACACAAAACAGCAGAGAAAAAAAGCCAAATCTGATATAATTCCAAAAATGGACTGGACAAAATGATTGGCAACTTAATTTTGGGTAGCACACCCTTTGGAAAAAGTAACTGAAATCAATCGCTTAATGTAACCATTAATGAGTTTCTAACACCTCTCTACTGGAATTTTGGACCACTCTTCTTTTGCCAACTGCTCCAGATCTCTCACATTTGAAGTGTGCGTTCTCCCAACTGCTGTTCTGAGATCGCTCCACAGGAGTTCTATGGGATTTAGATCTGGACCCATTGCTGGCCACTTCAGAACTCTAGCGCTTTGACCAGCGCGTTGCACCATTTCTGGGTGCTATTTGAAGTATGCTTTGGGTAATTGTCCTGCTGGAAGACCATGACCTCTGACGGAGACCCAGCTTTCTTGATGACGTTGCGCACAGTGGACACAGGAACATTAAGATCTCTGGAGATGGACTTGTAGCCTTGAGATTGTCCATGCCTTTTCACAATTTTGGTTCTCAAATCCTGAGACAATTTTTTTGCTCTTTTTTAAATTTTCTCCATGTTCAGTGTGGTACACACAGACACAACACAAAGGTTGAGTCAACTTTTCTCCATTTTAACTGGTTGCAAGTGTGATTTCTATAGCATCTCTAACTTGCCACAGGTGAGTTTAAATGCAAATTAAAGGGGCATTATGTGCTTGAAATATAATTATTTCTTAACATTTTTAAAAGGTGCCAATAATTTTGTTTTTGGAGTTCTGTGTGGAATGATATCAGATTTGGCTTTTTTCTAATTTTTTGGTGTACCAAAGCATTTGTAATTGCAACAACTTTCTGGGAGAAGTGGTGCATTATGCAGGGGTGCCAATATTTTTTACCATGAATGTACGTTCCAATGAGCAAGAACACACACTATACACTTGAGGTCTTAGCCTCGTCTACACTACTGTTTAAACTTGTTTCTGTGGTACATATTCATGCTTCTGTGTCTCTCTTTCAGGCTGGCATGCTGGCAGTCCGTGAGAACAGGTACATTGTCCTGGCCAAGGACTTTGAGAAGGCCTACAAAACTGTTATAAAAAAGGATGAACAGGAGCATGAGTTCTACAAGTAGATAGAAAGTATGTCCCATCCCCCTCTGAAAAAAAGATGTGGCTTTCAGACACACACTTTGTTTGGTTTATGTTAGTGTGTCTACATGCCCATATATGGTTTCCGAAACCCTGACCTGCATTGACCTTGGATGGAATTTGACTTCACTACACTAGGCCTTCGTGTAGGGGCAGTGAGTCCAACCTTGAAAACACAGATGCAATGTAAACACACACACACACACACACACACACATCTAGTGAATTTTATGGACTCTCTGCAGGTTCTTGAGTATCGTTGCCTTGACTGTAGCTTGTATGATGGCAGAGAGTTTGTACCTGTATGTGAGTACTTACTGGACCAAACAGTGGTCTCTAAAATAACCATTAAAAAGTTTTCCATAAAAAATGACGTCTATTTTTTTATTGAATTGAAATATATTGGTTTAAATGCATCCATGTAGCATCTTTCATTTGAAACACTTGACACTAGATCTCACTGACTTGGTGGTCATAGGCATATGAAATCAAACATGGAAAAATGCCTTTTCTCAATTGCTGTGGAAGCCATGATGAATCTGGCTTCCAGATCCGACATAGAACTTCTACTTGTGCTCTGTGCCCTGAAACGAGACAGTCTAGACAGACAGAAACCACTGATGCGCTGTCCTCTGCGTCGTCTTTCCCGCTCTCTCTCCCTCTCCATCTCAGGGTCGGCCCATGAGTCGAAGATGTTCAGCCTGAGGTTGTAGTTCTGCCTTAAGACCATAAGGGGGAGGAAGGCTACATTTACTGCATAGCAAGGGTATATCCCTTGAGAGATTTGTCTATCTTTGGGATCTCTATGTTCAGCAAAACACCAGATGTGATGCGCTACTTGCCAATGATTTATATCCATGGATTAGATGGTAAGACTAATCTGAGTTAGTGGTCCAAATGTTTTGCCAAATCCCTGAAAATAGCTTTTAATCAGCCCCTAGATACCCAATAATAGCATGATGATTTTAGCTTTATCTCAAGGGTCAGATTGTAGGGTTAGGGTATCAGAGTGAAAAACAAACTAAAAACATCCAAACTACCCACTTGTGTCCCAATACGAAACTGTTGGGCAGTTGATCAGTGACGGGGTCGAAGTAGTTGGTATAGAGAGCCAAGGTTGCTGATTCGGGGTGCTGCGACATCTTGGCAAAGATTGGACCCAAGTTGTAGTTGGGACCCACCCTATGGCCAGGGCATAGACGACACCACAATGCTGACACCACTGCATCCAGAGTGGGCCGGGGCCCCCAGGGATGATGGGGAGGAAGGTGGGATGGCAGCTGAGACATTCTGGGGAAAGCTATTAGATGCTATAAGTCAGTAACTTGACCACCCTACTGCTACCAAATGAGTGTGCCTAATGTGGTTTGAGCCATACACTCTTACAACAACAAAAATGAGCAGGGGGAGCTAGGGGATTCACCTCTTACACAGCCTATTAAATACATTTATATTAAAAGAAAGCATTCAATACGAATCTATGTATTAGGTTTGGCCACTACAGTATACATTCATCTTAATTGACCAGTAAAGGACAAGTACAACACAGATTAATGTTGTTCCACCATGTAAAGTAAGGCTACCTGTTACTTGAGTTTTATCATTATCATTTACAATGATAAATACAATGGATTTGAGTTAAGAAAATAGTTCCTTACCTTCAAACAGAAAGAAATATGAAGAATAGTAATACTTGAGAGCAATTTGTTTACACTTGATTTCAAACGTTAAATGTGATGTCAGCCCCATTCTAGAACATCACACGTCAGGACCCCCCCCCCCCTCCCCCCCTCAACAATGATCTGTTGTTGCGACCCGACGGGAAGGTGTTGTTCTCCTGCCTGGACCACACCGATGATGGAGACATGAAACTTGAGGACATGATCGTGATTCACACACACACAAACAGTTGATATGTGACACACATGGTCACGCCTGGGGCCAGACACCTGGTAAGACAACCACGACACCGTCCCTAGCGCGGAGGGTGGAGGAGTTAGTAAGTAAAGCTTTATTTATACAGCACCTTTCATACAAGAAATGCAGCTCAAAGTGCTTTACAACAGGAATAAGAACATCAAGCGAATATAAAAACATCTACATGCATAGAATGAATATAAAAGCAGGGGGAAACACTAAAAAGAGAGACTGATTGTTTCCCATCTTCACACCAACTTAAATCCTTTGCCTATGAACATATTGACTACCACTTGCCTAATGGCAAGACTGGGCTTTATTTTTATTTCCACACCAACTTAAGTCTTTCCTATGAAAATAGGAGGAGGTGAGATCAGACGTCTCTCCGGGGCTGCGCAGACACTAGTGATTGTAGAACGACACCAGACAGCTTCACGTTGTTTCCATCGCTGCCTCCCGTCCAGTCTCTCTGCTGGTTCACGTCGCTCCCCTCGTTTTGTGGAGCAGAAACTCAGTCGTCGAGCTCCAGATATCTTTGCTGGTCAAAATGGAATAACAAAGGAAACGGAGGAGAAACGAAGGGAACCGTTCAGATACTTACGAACAACTGCAGAAAGAATGGAATGGTTTATTAAGGTGAGCTGGAATCGGTTTTGTTTTTTTTCTCCGCTAACTAGAAAGGCTGAGCGAGGCTAGGCTCACCCCATCCTTCTCTGGCGAAGTTGGTCGTGGCTACCAGAATGTCCTGTAACTTCGCTATATACACGTGTTACATATATATATATTGAACAATAATACAATAAGATTATTTCTAATGTTTCATGGGAAATCCCTATGTTAGTTTAGATGGCTAGTCATGTGTAAATTCGTCACTAGCCAGCGACATCATCCTAGCTAGCGTCGTTAGCTGGTTAGCTCTCGGCTAGCAGGAGACATCAGGAGTCAGGATGGTCAGGGCTGCGTGGAGCTGACAGCTGTCTGTCTGTCTGTCTGATTAAACGCTCTGGTTGCTGCTTTATTTAGACATCACAGCGGGTTACATGATGTGGCACCGTGGTCACAGGAGTCATTGTATCTTATATGAGACACCGTTAGTAGTGTTGAATCCATGCCAACAACACTGAACACACCCCATCATCAGAGTCATCTAGTGTTGAGGGAACACGGTGGAAACGTGTGTGTGTGTGTGTGTGTGTGTGTGTGTGTGTGTGTGTGTGTGTGTGTGAGAGAGAGAGAGAGAGTGTGTGACAGACAAGCTGTGAGTGTATGTCTGTGTCTGTGTCTGTGTCTGTGTCTGTGTCTGTGTGTGTGTGTGTGTGTGTGTGTGTGTGTGTGTGTGAGAGAGAGAGATTGAGAGTGTGTGAGAGAGAGTGAGAGAGTGAGAGAGAGTGAGAGAGAGTGAGAGAGAGAGAGAGTGTGTGACAGACAAGCTGTGAGTGTGTATGTGAGAGAGAGAGAGAGAGAGAGAGAGACAGACTGTGTGTGTGTGTGTGTCTGTGTGAGAGAGAGAGTGTGTGACAGACAAGCTGTGCGTGAGTGTGTATGTGAGAGAGAGAGAGAGACAGACTGTGTGTGTGTGTGTGTGTGTGTGTCTCTCTCTGTCTGTCGTGATCCCTTGTGATGTAAGTGGTTAAGGCCACTAAATCAAACACTTTTTGAATAGGGCTTAGCTATATGAATGACCTGTATACACAAGGCGCATCCTATAGTGTCATGGTGGCGATGGTCATTTTTCAACGCAACCTTTCAGCAAACACAATGAAGGGTGTGAATTGAACTCACCAAAGTTGAGTAAACAATTTGAAAGGTTACATTCCTTTTATTTACATACTCTGTGTTTTTGTAAGGTGTACCTACCTACCATATCGCGCATGTGATACGGGTGAACCTACCTCTGTTTCGGAGTGGTCGTACAAACAGAAGTCCTCCCTGAACAAAAGGCCCTAAAGCTGTCATATTAATCGAGTCGAAGCTGGCAGTGGGTGAGTAGAGTACTGTGAGTACTCCTGGAGGTTCTGATTCAATTTAATTGTCATTGGCAGAGAGTACGAAGACAACAAAACGCATTCGGTATGTAGCCAGATATACAGTATGTACAGTGTGCTATGTACAGACAATGGCGAGATATGTACAATACGATATGCAGTATGATATGTACAGAGCCAGGGCAATGGTTATTAGTTATCAATGTCTAATTTAACAGCAGTGGGTAAAAGCTGAGTTGAAGTCCTGAGTGGTATGGGGGGGGCGGGGGGGCAATATTCATCCTGTTGGGGGGGGCGGGGGTGCAATATTCATCCTGTTGGGGGGGGGGGGGGGGGGAACAGCTGAGAAGCTGACTCCTGTACAGCCTTCTGCGTTGGAGGAGGGCAAACAGTCCGTGGCTGGGGTGAGAGGTGTCACCATCGCGCTCACCATCGCACCCTCCGCAGACACTGCTTTTCCTGAAGGTCCGTGATGGCAGGGAGTTGGGCACCAGTGATCTACTGGGAGGTTTTCACCACCCGTTGCCTTTCGGTCAGAGACAGAGCAGCTGCCATACCACACTGTTATGCAGTTGGTCAGAATGCTCTCAATAGAAGTAGAAGTAGAAGTAGAAGTTGACCAGTTGACCAGTAGAAGTTGACCAGTTGACCAGTAGAAGTTGACCAGTTGACCAGTAGAAGTTGACCAGTTGACCAGTAGAAGTTGACCAGTTGACCAGTAGAAGTTGACCAGAATCCTGGGAGACAGCTGGGTTTTTTCAGTCTCATCAGGAAGTATAGACGCTGCTGTGCCTTTTTGGCTAGGCTGGAGCTGGAGGAGTTGAGGGTCCAGGAGAGGTCCAAAAGTGTCAAGGGGAGAGAACCTGATAGCCTTATTGTACTTGGTCGTATCTGCCAGTGTCTGCCAGTGTATGTTTTCTCCACAGACATAGAATAGGACACTGACATCTGAAGGTATCGGTCCGTGTGTCATGTCGAGAAAGTGACTGCGATGACATGCTTCACAAAGCCAATATGACACGAGGCAAGAAGACATTTAATTATGTTACTAGTCCTATCCCGAATGATAGACTGTTAAGCCTGTCTTTTTTTTTTCTTTTCTTTTTTTCTGGTAACTCAAATCAGCTAGACACACAAATGGTTCATAAATGAAATAGACCTACTCGCTAACCTTGTTTTTGTCCAATTGTTAGGGTATTTATTTTCTTTAATGGTTTGGAATGTGACCCCTGTGTAGATATCAGTAGGAGCAGACAGCTGACCAGTGTTCTCCCTCTTCATGTAGGGACTGACTGCCTGCTGGAATGAAAGCCATGTTTCTTAAAAGCACTCAAACCCTAATCTCAGGCTTCAGACTTTAAACTGTTGGTGCTGATTGATTTATCATCAGAATACAGGAGCTTTGGGTTTGGTTAACTGAAGCTCCTGATATTGAATACTACCGTGGCGTCTTATATGAAACATCAAGATTCAATGAATCGTTTATAGCCTGATCTTTGAGCATTGTGAGCATGGGAGTGGTAGGCTTATACCTGTGTCTGACTCCTTTGCTATTCTAATCTTTTATCCTGTTAGTTAGTTAGTTAGTTTGTTTGTTTTCTGCTCAGGAATGATGTTTGCGTTTGTGTCTGTGTGCGTCACTGTTTCTTTGTGGCCATTTTGTTATGAGTTGACAATGGTTATCATTTTCTTTTGGTTCCCGTGGTAGCCATTGCTTAGTCACTGAGCCATGCAAATTGTCATCATTATTGCAACGAGGGCCTTCCCAGAGGAGTGTGCCCAAGCCAGAAAAGAAGTCGCCGCACTATGGAAACAAGCAGGGGAGGGAGGGAGGGAGGGAGGGAGGGAGGGGGAGAGAGGGAGAGAGAGGGAGAGAGGAGAGAGAGAGAGGGGGAGAGAGAGAGAGAGAGAGAGAGAGAGAGAGAGAGAGAGAGAGAGAGAGAGAGAGAGAGAGAAGAGGGAGGAGGGAGGAGAGAGGGAGAGAGGGAGAGAGGGAGAGGAGGGAGAGAGGGAGAGAGGGAGAGGAGGAGGGAGAGAGAGGGAGAGGGAGAGAGAGAGAGAGAGAGAGAGAGAGAGCCACAGCCTGTCCCAGTGGACACAGACCTGGGGGAGCAGCTGAAGAGACGTGCACCAGCTGCAATGACAATGGATGGGCAGGGTGCTGGAGAGGTTGCCCATGACGAGAACGGTTGCACCATTTCTCTGCCGACGTCTTTATTTTTGGGGGGCTTTGTTTG
>NC_137680.1:31793804-31813804 GCF_963989245.1 Nansenia antarctica
GAGGGCCAGAGGTATTTTTCCGACTCCTATTGTTCTCACAGGTGATAAGCATTACCCGAAACTACCCTCTCTTTCTCTCTCTATATTTACATTACATTGTTGGCATTTTACCAGACACCTTCCAAAGTGACTTAGACAAATGTATTTTGTTATAAGTAAACGAATCATCTATCCATCAGTCATCGCAAGAAAGCTATCTCTGCTTGGGCCAGGGCAGTCGTTGGCAGTCATAATGCTGGAAGAAGGAAGAATTATTATATATATATTTTTTAATTATTACAGTAGAGAAACTAAACGGTGATGAGTAGGTTTCAGGAAGGACAGTTAAGGTGTAGCCTGAAGATATGGGGTTTCTCTCTCTCTCTCTCTCTCTCTAAAATGAGTTGTGCAGTAACATGTGACATGCAGATAGACATTTAAGCATTTATGTGAATCACAATAATTAATAGATGATGGATTCTGTGGTGGTGGCACTTCAGCCTTAACAGCCTAACAGCAAGGCCCGATGGATATGCAGATATGGCATGTTTGCTTCACAGTACATGTAACTTCCTGTAACACACTTGGATAAGATCTCCATGTTGGTGCTTTTCTAAATCCAATTTCCTTTTTAGAAGTGGGCTAGCAGATAGCGTCACCGTTTCTTCCCTAGATTTGACATTGACAAATCTTTCTAGGATTTGCAGAAGTCCCAAAGAGAGTACCCTCTCATCCCCAGCTGACACATGTTGATCCGAATGTGTACGGATGGGCAGATGAATAGATGTATGCAGGGGTGAACATATGGATGGACGTATGACGCACCCCTGTGTAGTGAAACGTGAGATCACCCTCATCCTCCACCCTTAACGGTCTTGACCACAGCAGCACACTCAAGCATAGAGTCGCCTTTCAACATCCCCTATCGCCTTCAACCATCCCCTCTCCTCCACTGACTGCCTGCTCTGCATTAGGACAGATGCACAACAGATGTGTTCACATTCTGCATACCTCCACTCTTTCCATTTCTCTGCCAGTCTTTGCTTTCGCGTGCGTCCCCGTACATGCTGCACAGACCAACAATGTCACAATTTCCCTCCCTTCCCTACCTTTCAGCCACACTTGACGAAACTGTTACTTCCTCCCCTAGCTGTCATGACAGTAGCTGACTCTTGTAGCCTATCCAAAGTGACGTACATTGCAGTGAGTGCATTTTTCACTATGTATGGTCCCACCGGGAATCAAACCCACAACCTTGGCGTTGGAGGGAGAGGGAGGGAGGGAGGAAGAGAGAGGTAGGGAGAGAGAGAAAAAAAAAAGAAAGGGGGTGGGTGTTTTTGTTTTTATTTTGTATCTATCATGTTGAAGGGGAGGGTAATGTGTGTGCAGCAGAGGAATGGATAAGATGGAAGGGAGGGAGGGAGGGGGAGAGGAGATGATAAACAGTACCAGAAGTCGAGGTAAAAAGCGTTGGGGGGTGTGTGTGTGTGTGTGTATATATAATATATATGTGTATCTGGCTCAACCTTGCTCCATATCTCAGTGTGTGTGTCTGTCTACCTCCCCCTAGTCTGCCTGCCTAATGTACCTCCCAGTAGTGTTGCTGTGGCTGGCTGTAGGCAGCGCCTGCGCGTCATCTTACCCCACCATGCTGTCTGTGGGAGCCTGAATAACCATGCTAAACGAGAGCCCTCGATAATGATCTATATTTACATCTTGCATACTTCTAACCACTAACCACCCCCAGCCCCCAACCCCTTTTTTTCCCCCCTCTCTCTCGCTCTCTCTGTCTCTCTCTCTCGCTCTCACAGCCCCCTCTAAAGCTATTCTCGTCTTCATTCAGTGTGTACGACTATGCATGTGGACACGCCGTGTGTATGTAATATTGATGCCTCGAGGCAGAAATGATTGTCCCATTTTGAGGCTGTTATCTGCCATCACTCTGACCTGATGCACTGCTGCACAGACCGAGGAGGAGGAGGAGGAGGAGGAGGGGGAGGGGGAGGTGGAGGGGGGGCACAGGAAGGAACGACGGCGACTGGAAGATGTTTTTTTTGGCAGACTCTAGGCCTTAGTCACGCCAATCCTGCCTCTCTTAAATGTCAAATGTCAAGACAGGGAAGGGATGTATGAACAGCTTTGAGACTATAGAGACAGGGATGTATGAACAGCTTTGAGGCTATAGAGGAGGAAAGTACAAAACCATACACTCTGCCTTCTCCCCACCCCCCACGACTTCACTTCATTCTCTGACCCCCCCCCCCCCCCCCCCCCCCCCCTCTCTCTCTCTCTCTCTCTCTCTCTGTTTTGGCTCGCTCTCCATCTCCTCATCTCACGAGGCTCCATAAAGCCGCAGGAAAAAGACTGGCAACTACATCTAGTCACTGAGTCCTTTTGATGTGCACGTTAAGTCAAGGCTTCTGCTTTGTTCAAGTTGTGCTGCTGCTGCTGCCAACTCCTTTCACTTCACACCCCTGGTTTAGTTCACAGTGTAGGCTATACCCAGCCCCCGAGCACCAGGCTTGGGTGATGTGCTCCCTTTGTAACAAACGTCTTCCCGTTACACCAGTGAAACTGTAGTTGACTCTAGAATAGAAGGTTTTAGATGACGCAGCCTACGCTTTATGTCTGCCGGTCATGAAAGAGAGGAAGTGGTGAAGGTTGGGCTCATACGGGTCAACCCTTCATCTGCTCACAGCACCCCCCCTGTCTTTCTTGCTTCTCTGACCCCTCTTTGTGGGAGTGAACTTTCTCTCTCGTTGCTTGATTCCTTCTTCTGTCCTCCCTTCTCTTCCTCTCCGTCTCCCTTGCTCTCTCTCTCTCTATGTTAACGAGCTGTGTGTGTTTAATGAACCTATTTCCAGAGTCTGAGGCTGTTGACTAGGGATTAAGGAGCGTGAGGCTGG
The DNA here is from genome assembly GCF_963989245.1 of Nansenia antarctica. Taxonomy (NCBI): domain Eukaryota; kingdom Metazoa; phylum Chordata; class Actinopteri; order Argentiniformes; family Microstomatidae; genus Nansenia; species Nansenia antarctica. Next base: position 31,796,690 of record NC_137680.1, read on the forward strand.
AGAAGGAGGGGGGGGGGGGTGGGTGGCGGCAGAGGAGCGCTTCAGAAACTGATGTGCTCACATTTGCAGATAAAGCACTTGTGGTCTTTTTCCCATACTTTTTTTCCCCCTCCTCTCTCTCTCTCTCTCTCTCTCTCTCTCTCTCTCTCTCTCTTTCTCCCTCTCTTTCTCAATCTACCAATCCCGTCTCGGTCCGTCGGATTAGGATTAGAACTCCTGAAGACGGCCGATTTAACAAGCGGTAATTGATTTGTGAGTGCGGATATGTCGGATACTCCAGCAGACAGGGTGATTAGGCGAGCAGGGTTTAACGATCTCCCGGCCTGGTCTGAGGTCGATGTCAGAGGGCCAAGGAGGTTTGTCTTGACTGCTGCATTTCACCTCCACTGTCTCAGTCGCTTACTGTCCGTCCCCCCGTGCCCCCCCCCCCTCACTCTGTTTTTCCCCCCTTGGTTGCAAGAAGGCCCCTGTCTGGGAAAGCGTCCATGTCGGGCCTGGTTTGTACAGGCTGTCTAATTGCTCTCTTTAGGCTCGGTGGAAACAAACATGAGCTGTTGGTCTCATGGAATCATGTATGTTGGTAGTGGTTGAATCATGTATGTTGGTAGTGGTTGCCTAGGGGATGATTTGGACTGGTGATCAGAAGAGTTCAAATCCCACCTAGGGAACACCACGACTAGTGTGCCCTTGAGTAAGGCACTTAGCCCTAAGTTACTCCGGGAAGAATGTCCCTGTAATCTCTAATTGTAAGTCGCTTTGGATAAGAAAGCGTCTGCTAAATGGTTGAAATGTAAATGTAATGTATGTGTGTAACAGTCAGTGCAAACGGGAAACATGTAAACGACAACAATGGATTGTTGTAAGACAATCGATCTAACCCCCCCCCTTCTTATTGTGTTTCAGATATTCATTCTTGCGATTGGTCCAAATCCTGTCAGTTAGGCCCAGTGGAACCTTCCCCTAACCTCCCTCGGAAACATCACTCAGCCAGGAGTGCATCAGGATAGGACAATAGCTGTGGGTGTCAGACCTCAACCCCCACCTCCCCCCCCCCCCCCCACCCCTCCTCTCCTCTCCCCTTCCTCTCTTCTCTCTCTGCCTGCCCCTGCTCCACAACCTGTCCCCTCACACACACTCTCTTGCAGAGTCCCCTGACCACTCCTCCTCCCACTCTGACTGCAGTCCACTCCCCCTGCCTTCCCAGCCTGCCAGTCCGGTGAGCTCGGGGGAAGCCATAATCCCCTGTAAAAGATAGGGCCAATACCACTGCATAAGCTCCATTGTTTTGGTGGCTGTTGTTGTGTGCAGCCCCTCCCTCCTCTCCCAGGGGGAGTGCAGAAAGAACAGAAAGCACCACAAAAACACACCAGAGAGAGCCTGACGCGGCAGTTTTTTCTACCAGAGGAAAATGAGCTATGGACCGAACACTGATGGAATTCTGCCGCTGAGTTGGGAGTCGCATGATGTTTAGCTGGCATGGCCACCAAACGCCAATGAACCAGAGGACCAACAGTAGACTTTGGAGATCGCAACATCTTGACTTGTGGTGGGAGAAGCGGTTGAAATAGAAATACAAACTACACCTCCCCCCCCCCCCCCCCCCACACACACACACACACACACACAATCATTATTTTTGGTTCTCCGGTTATCAACGGACCCAAAGTGCCTTTTGTTTAATTTTTTTCAACACTTAAGTTTACTTGGTGTCATATCACACTCTGATATCTAAAAACATTCCAACATATCACTTAAGGATTTTTGTAATTAAGTACTTAACTTTCTACATGTTCATGTAACCATATCTCAGTGCCTGAGTCACTTGCCATATGATATATAGTTTGTTTGTATTGTGTACAGTACAATGTACAGAGACCACATAGCAACTAGAAGTATACAGTAGACAATCACATCCCACTGCACCCTTATCTTCATTCAGTCCACCCAGTCTCAAGCTAACCATTTCAACATACAAGGTCCAAATCCAGACAAACCACGGAAACCGCTTCTCCCCAGCTCTTTCCTCCTCCGTTGCCGTGCCAACGAGACGTCGCCATGATCACCCTGCAGTCCAAATGGCGCTACCTGATCATGTTCCTGGGTGTCCAGCTGGTCGTCATGGCGCTGCTGTCCCGGGAGGGCTACCACAAGAGGGTGACGTACTTCATCGGTATCTTCCGCAAACCAGACAGCGGGTCGCCCCATGGCCGCAACCAAACGGGCGTAGGCGGGGACGTTTACGCCAACCTCTCTCTCCTGGCCAAGGTCCACGGCAAAAGCGAGGAGATGCCCTATTGCCCCAAGACGTCCCCCCTCATAGGTGAGTTCCCCAGCTGCACCTCTAGCCTGGCGGTCTACTGTAACTGGGCCCTTCCCTTGTGGCCCACTCCCTTCATCCCTCCTTTGTTTTATAGTAATTTCACACTGCAGGCTGATAACGGATCACCAGGGCTTAGGCTGAAACTGAAGACGGATTTTGATTTGCACCGATACCGGGAAGAAAGGGTAGCAAAGGTTACAGAGGTATTGAACTGTTCCAGGAAGGGGAACATACATACAAACAAACCACGAAAGTGCTGTTTAATGCGCAGCACCCCTCCTTAAAGCTTCACTAGAGTCAGTTTGATTTAAATTGTGTATCATTCATAATTAGCATCTAATAAACCAATGTGTGGTTTAGATGACAACACTCGTATTCACAATGACTAGACTGTGAACAATTCCTGTGGAAATTGTGAAGTGTGCTTGCCCCCCCCCCCCCCCCCCCCGGGCCACTCCACTGTATCCCCGGCGAAGACTATGTTTCTCTAGCTCACCCAGGGGCCGAGCTAACTAGCACTAGCTAACTACTGCTAGCTAACTAGTTAGCGCTAGTTAGCTAACTCCCCTGCACCCCCCGGCAAAGACCACATTCCTCTAGCTCACCCAGAGGCCAAGATGTGGGGTTGGGGTGTGTGTAACTAGCGCTAGTTAGCTAAATCCCCTGCACCCCCCGGCGAAGACCGTGTTCTTCTAGCTCACCCAGAGGCCAAGGCCTGCTTTTTAACCAGACCTGATTTTGTCTTTGGCTAGCTCTCAAACAAACGGCTGAAACGTAACAACTATTAATGTTTGGGCTTATATGTTGATATTTGAAGTGACAGTAAGGGTTGCTCTACGTTTCCATGTAAGAATTGTGAATATAGACATACATCCGTGGGAGCAGTTTGCAAAATGTGTAAAAAAAATAAATTAATCTAAAACGTTTTGTTGTCACTCTATTCCGCCATTGAATTTCAATAGGGATTTCTCTCCACAAAAAGTGTGTGTGTGTGTGTGTGTGTGTGTGTGTGTGTGTGTGTGTGTTTTGGTCACCACCTGCCGCCCCTGGCGAAATCTTTACGTCACCCAGAGGCCGAGCTGTGGCGTTTTGAATATTGCCCCATTCATTCTCTATGGCATTTAGATGACATTTTGTCTGCTAAACAGGGCATTGTGGGTAAACCGTATGTAAACCGGATAATTCCCGTACAAGCAACGCAAGTTGGAACGAGCCGCACGTTTTGACACCTCATGTCTTACTAGTACCAAAACTGGGGGGACGAGAAGCCAGTGCAAATTTTGCTATAATAATAAATAAAAAATATATATGTACAATACTAATAAGTGCTGCTTGCTACTTCAAGCACACTTAACTACAAACAATCGTCAATAACTATTATCTTTATTTCTTTTTTTAAAGTAATTTTTTCTGAGTGGGGCCCACTCATATTTTTCATTTTATTGACAGATACAGTAGAGATTTAGACAGGAAGGATGGGTGAGAGAGAGAGGAGGGATGACATGCACTATATGTCCCAGGCCGGAATCGAACCGGGGACCCTGCGGTTACATGGTCAACGCTTAACCCGCTACGCCACCTAAGCGCCCCATCAATAACTATTTTTAAGGATTTATTTTGTCTTGGAAATACAGACGGCCCTGATTGATCACTACCTCAGCCTTTCACAAGAACCAGAACATAATCATGAAATGACTGTAGCCAGAGGGGTATATTAGAAATGTTGTTCCATTATTCTAATGTACCACTCTGGTTGTAGCTAGCAAACCCAATGGCACAGAGTCTGAACCTGATGGGGAAGTCCTTGAATCTGCAAAACCACTGCAACAGATAAAGCGCTGCATGTATGGTAAATAGTGGCTAATTTAAATAGTTAGCGGGCTTGCCGACGTCAGCTTTCAAATCAGTTTATGTTCTGAAAACCATTTTCACAGTGTTTATTTAATAGAAAAGAACTTTCAAAAGACAGGAACGTTATCATTTAGACTGGAGTGGGCCTTTTACGGACGGTTTTAAGGACAGACATGCCTTTGTTGTGGGACAACAAAGTGGTCTTCTCCATGTACAGTAGCCTATTTTTGTCTGTCTACAATTTTTGTTGTGGTTGCTTTTTTGGGTTTGAATAAACTTTCTGTATTGTCATTAATAAAATATGTTTAAAAAAATATGATCATTGCTGTTCAACAACTGCAAAAATAATTACAAGAACCTTGTCCTGTAAGCACAAAATGCACGCTGATGCTAAATTATTCTATAAAATGTGTCAAACTAGCTTTTAAACCGCGTTGGCCTGCAGTATACCGACCATTAAGCAGATAAGAATCAAGTAAATAATACGCAACAGAGCAAATTCTATTAAAAAGAACTATTAGTGAACTTTATTACATGCAGGCATTAGGGGCTCTGGTTAGGTTTTCCATCTCTCTAAATGATGTTGACACCGGCTGTCTGGGCAACAACTTTTTCAGTTGGAAAATTGCAGACGGGACCTTTCTTTGCTTCTTGTAGAGGCAAACTAAAAAACATTATACAACGGATTTATCAAATCAAGCATTGTGATTGGCTGAGATGCATTCTAGCTGTTTACCACTTACCTTGTCACGTTCACTTGCTGAAAGTAGTGTTTTTTGGGTGGACTTTGTTCATCTGCACTAAGCAAGAGGATCGACTTTAGCTTTCTGTTCAAAGGTTTTTATGTAAAAAATCATCTCCAGAAATATTATAGAATACTAGTGGACAATGAAGTGAAGTGAAGTGTTTCATGGTGGAGTTCTAGAAAGATGCTGAAATAATACTGTTGTAATACCTGGCCTCTCACCTCCCTCTCCAGGTGGACCAATCCATGTCTCTTTTCCCTCGGGGCTCACCCTGGCAGAAGTTCAGCGGAAGAATCCACTGGTTGTCCGTGGGGGGCGCTACAGGCCCCCAGACTGTGAAGCGCGGCATCGCACCGCCATTATAATTCCCCACAGAAGCCGAGAGCACCACCTGAAGTTCCTTCTCTACTACCTGCACCCGTTCCTGCAGCGGCAGCAGCTGAACTACGGCATCTATGTCATCCACCAGGTGACACACGCACACACACACACACACACACACACACACACACACACACACACACACAGCACTGTCCTCACCCTTATTAGTGTAACACACACACCGCACCGTCCTCACCCTTATTACACCACACACACACACACACACACTGTTCTCAGTATCTACATTTAAGAGCACTGTAGAATATCAAGAGGGTCCAAAAGATTGATTTAAGTAAAATATAAAATATGTTACAGATCATTCCCTTTGAAAATGTTTTTTTACAGATGACAGACATGCACTCAAAATCATACATACAGTTGATAATTGACATCCATAGCAAAAAAACTAGTTTGATCATTGGCCTAACAAGCTGCAGAGAAGTCAGGGTGATGAGACAGTAGTAGGGATTCCATCTAGATCAACAGCGCCCTCTGGTGTTCAGGGCTATGCCATACATCCATACCTGTGTTCGAAAGACATTGAGAGGCTTAACAGGTTTAATCTCCTTATCCACTTGTAGAAATTCATGTTAACTCTAGCAATTTATCTTTCACCTTTCACGCTGAGAAGCAGATCTGATCATTGGCTTGTTATTGCTACATGCAAATCATGAATACCAGGTCCACCTCTACAGCAGGGTTTCCGTTAACCGGTAATTCCCGGACTTTGTCCGGTAAAATTTATTGAAGTCCGACAAAATGAAAACTCGTCGGACATTTATGTCCGGTGAAAATAATTCCCTCTAAGCACAATTTGAATACAATTCGCTAAAGTTCACATTCTGATTCCTTCTATTTTAAAAAAGACGAATATATAGGCTATGTATTTCTTTTATTATTATATGATTTGACACCGGCATGATGATGACTCCTAATGTGTAGGCTGCCTATGCGAAACAGCGGTTGTTTCCGGTGTGCGCTATAACTCGTGCACAATCGAGTCGAGGCAGAGAGGAGGATAGCGATGTTTCTCTCTGTGATAGTGTGATTATGCAAGCCTTTTCTGAAAGGGATGAGAACCCGATTGTTTCAGCTTCTCCCAGGGAGAAAGTGGTAGAGTTACCATCCTCCCCGAGTCCTACCATACCATCCGCTGACAGCCTATCTCTCCCGGTAACCGGCGAGCGATTGCGTGTCGCTCAAGTAGCTGATCAGTCATTAAACAAATGTTTTTTACATGCAGCTAGTGAGGAATCTGAAATAGGGGGCAACGTAGTTTATTTCCTTAACGATGGGATATTAATGCGTAAATGGTCTCCTCCTAATGCAAATGGTTGTGAGTGGAATACTGTAAAACAAGTGGTTGTGCCTGTGGGTTATAGACAACAGGTGTTATCTGTAGCACATGAGAGCCAGTGGTCAGGACATTTAGGTATAACTAAAACTTATCAGCTGATATTGAAACATTTCTTTTGGCCCGGACTGAAGGCGGATGTTGCCAAGCACTGCCGCTGTTGCCATACTTGTCAGATGGCGGGTAAGCCTAATCAATCCATTCCACCCGCACCATTGCATCCCATTCCTGCTATAGGGGAGCCATTTGAACGTGTAATAATTGATTGTGTTGGACCTTTGCCTAGGACTAAAAGTGGAAGTCAGTATTTGCTCACTACTATGTGCGCTGCTACTCGTTTTCCCGAAGCTGTTCGGTTGCGTAACATATCAGCTAAACGAAATGCGTTCCCAACCAGCGAGACCTGGTTATAGAAATGACGTTGTTTTATTGATAAAAAAAGGGTCAAACTGGAAAGAGAAAATAGAAAACTCACATTAATCCCAAACAATTTAACAAACTTCAGTTAACGTAATGTGGAGTCCGTTCATTGATCGATGCTGTCTGTTCAGTTCCCAGAGGCGCCCGTTCAGCGCTGGACATATAGCGCGCATGCGAATCATGTTATATTATTATATATTATATAGCTCGCATCTAATCGTATCGGATGAGAAATAGACATTAAATGGCATATATAGGCCGCTACACAACAGTAATCACCGCGACAAACAGCTATATTAGATTTGGAGAAAAAAAATATATAATTTTGAAAAAAAATATTTTTATTATATTTTAATATGTCCGGAATATATCACGTTTGTCCGGTAAATCGAAATCTTCCCGGACACGATGTCCGGCGGCAATTTTTTCTAACGGAAACCCTGCTCTACAGTAAGCATCTCAAAAGGGGTGTGACTATCCAAAGCATTCATCATAAAGAAGGAAATCGTACTGTATATAGTCTGGGAATGGATCAATATATGTCACTTGTCACTTGCGATCCTCTACAGAAACCTCCCCTGTTCGTGCCCCTGCATTTGGGAGAGTACGTTACGTAACCCGGTGTCAGATTGCACTCTGCACGAACAGGATAATTCAGAAGTGTCCTCATAGTGACATGCACACACTTGTCGAGTGTCGCCTCAGGGAATTCCTATTATACAACAGCTGAACCACAGCACTGTTAAGACAAATCAAATTGTGTTGACCTCAGGAACGCTCTCGAGCATTACTCTCAAGTCCCACACATTAGCTGATAGTTGATGTAATATTATCTGTATGAATAATGCCTGGGCTTGTATTAAGTAGAAGTTCTCGTCTGACAGTGCGTGTGTTTCTGCTTCTCTCCAGGCGGGGAACTACACGTTCAACCGGGCGAAGCTGATGAACGTAGGCTTCCGAGAGGCTATGAGGGAGGAGGAATGGGACTGCCTCTTCTTCCACGATGTCGACCTCATCCCCGAAGACGACCGGAACACCTACATGTGTGACGCCCACCCCAAGCATGCAGCCATCGCCATGGACAAGTTTGGCTACAAGTCAGTCAACATTCTCCTTTTTTTTATTTTCTTTATGTTATTATTATTTTTAAAACCTTTTCTTCCCTCTTTATCTCTGTGTTGTGTTGTTAGATTTTGTAATGATTATTGAAATGCAATCAATAATCGGATGTGTCCTATTTTTAGTATCTTAAATAAATAGGCAATTGTTAACTTGATGTATTTGAAATTAAATCAGATTTCCCCCGTTCACTATTTGTTTCTCTTCTATTGGGGGGTAGTTGTGGCCTAGTGTTCCACCACCACCACTAGTGTGCCCTTGAGGGTTAGGGTCCCTGTCATCTCTAATTGTAAGTCGCTTTGGATAAAAGCGCCTGCTAAATGGTAAAAATGTAAATGTAAAAAATGTCTATTCCCCTAGGTTGCCGTACAAGATGTATTTTGGTGGGGTGTCAGCCTTGACACCGCTGCACTACCTTAAGATGAACGGCTTCCCCAACAACTACTGGGGCTGGGGCGGGGAGGACGACGACATCGGGATCCGGTGAGTGTTCAGTGTGTGTGTGTGTGTGTGTGTGTGTGTGTGTGTGTGTGTGTGTGTGTGTGTGTGTGTGTGTGTGTGTGAGTGTTCAGTGTGTGTGTGTGTGTGTGTGTGTGTGTGAGTGTTCAGTGTGTGTGTGTGTGTGTGTGTGAGTGTTCAGTGTGTGTGTGTGTGTGTGTGTGTGTGTGAGTGTTCAGTGTGTGTGTGTGTGTGTGTGTGAGTGTTCAGTGTGTGTGTGTGTGTCCTGTGGTGAGTGTTCAGTGTGTGTGTGTGTGTGAGTGTGTTCAGTGTGTGTGTGTGTCCTGTGGTGAGTGTTCAGTGTGTGTGTGTGTGTGTGTGTGTGTGAGTGTTCAGTGTGTGTGTGTGTCCTGTGGTGAGTGTTCAGTGTGTGTGTGTGTGAGTGTTCAGTGTTGTTATAGATAGAGAGTGTACTGTGTGTGTGTGTGTGTGTGTGTGTGTGTGTGTGTGTGTGTGTGTGTTAGTGTTCAGTGTGTGTGTGTGTGTGTGTGTGTGTGTGTGAGTGTTCAGTGTTGCCCACACGCTCAGACAGACAGACAGACAGACAGACAGACAGACAGACAGACACGCCGGTGAGTGTTCAGTGTGTGTGTGTGTGTGTGTGTGTGTGTGTGTGTGTTCAGTGTGTGTGTGTGTGTGAGTGTTCAGTGTGTGTGTGTGTGTGTTCAGTGTGTGTGTGTGTGTGAGTGTTCAGTGTTGCCCACAAAATACTTTGGGTTCCTTATGAGACTATGGCGGCACAAATGAGACTACGGCGGCCCGCCACAGTCTTGTCTATGTATGGGAAACACTGGTGTTGATGTTCTAGGGTGGGAGGAAAAACAATCATGGCCTGAAGATTTGTGCTTTTTGTGCTATATGTAAAGCACTTTGAATTGCTCTGTGTATGAAATATGCTATACAAATAAACTTGCCTTGCCTTTTTTAAAGGCAAGCTGAAATGCATGTTTTGAGTATGTACAATATACAACCAGTTGATGCTGAAATAAGCAAGTTTTAATTTCGACCCAAAGTCCATCTGTGAACTGAAGCCATGCTGTGGCTCACCTGGTAGAGCATGGCTCTAACAACACTTAGGTTGCGGGTTCGATTCCTGCTGGGACCATATGTACTGACAAATTAGTAGGCACTCACTGCAATGTAAGTCACTTTGGATAAAAGTGTCAGCTAAATGGCACATATTATATTATTATAGATGGGAGCTGCTGTCTAACAACAACAGAAAAACAACATTTGCATACAGTTTAGGCTTATTTGTATACCTCAGACTGTCCCTTTGGACTGTGCTGCCTGCAGGCCACACCCCAGAATTTAGTTCCCTCCTGTACTGCCTTAACATCCATTTTGCAGTCATTGTAGATGTCATTATCAGACTTATTGATCGGAATTCTCTATTGGTCAAGTACATGTGAAGAGGGCATGGTAGAGAGGCAGGATAGCCAAGGAAGGGAGGGTTTTATTCAGTCAGTTCTATGTCAATAGAATAAGACACCACCTGCCAATCACACACTGGAAGCAAACACATTAATGTAACAGTGGATAAATGCACAGGCGCACACACACACATACACGCCCACACGCACGTTTCTGCAGGATGGCCAAGGAGGGAGGATTTTATTGATTCGGTTCTGTCAACACTGTAGTCTGCTCTTATTGCAGTTGTTCACCGTTGTTGGCGCAATATAAACATAAGCAGCACATGTTAGATCTCACGTTACGCCCTCTCTCTGGCATATTCATTAGTGTCGAGTCAAGTTACCTGTAAGACAACTCTCACCTGAAACGTTAAGGTTGCCACATGACAAACAACGGTTTTCACTTCTCTGGAAGGGGGTCTTTAAAGGTGTAGCATGTATTTTTGCAAGTTGCTGCCCTCTTTGGCGACCCTGAAACTCTGTACAATATGCAACGTTTCCTAATAACAGCAAATTTGTGCATATATCCACAAAACGAAACCACAAATGGTACGTAAAAGGCCAGTGCTCGACCACAACACCAGCCTTTAGAAAGCGTCTTGTCTGGACACTGGACCCTGTCTCCAACAGGGAGGATGTCACATGAGTTTACTCCTCTCTTCCCACCCTCTGTCCTGTTGTCAGGGTGTCCCTGGGGGGGATGTACATCACTCGTCCATCGCTGAAGGTGGGCCGCTACAAGATGATCAAACACAAGCTGGACAAGGGCAACGATGTGAATCCAAGGAGGTACAGTTGTGGGTGTGGGTGTGGGTGTGGGTGTGGGTGTGGGTGGGCAGGAGGTAGTTTGCCTGGGATCCATTCATTAACATTAAAAAACGACTTACTAAATGCCCCTCTCTGGGTTAGGTTCAACATGCTTGCCAAGACGCGCCAGACGTGGAAGCAGGACGGCATGAACACGGTGGAGTATGAGGTGGTGTCGCGGGACCATCGCCCCCTCTACACAAACATAACGGTCAACATCGGCACAGAGGCCGGCCTGCATCTCACACCCCCACCCCGTGCCAAACCCCCAGTCAAGCCCCCAGCCAACATCCCAGTCAAGCCCCCAGCCAACATCCCAGTCAAGCCCCCAGCCAACGTGCCAGACAAGTCCCCAGCCAACGTCCCGGACAAGACCCCAGCAGAACCCAAACAGGACCCCGCACAGAACCAACCCACGGACCACTGAGACCCCATCCACTCCAGGCCTCCCCTTCTCGCCTCTCAACTTTTCGCCTGGGATGTGGGACTGGGACAAAGGGACAGAACTTCATATCAATGCCTGCAAAGGAGAGATATGGGTCCAGGGGCCCCTGGGGGTCCCTCTCACACATATACACATATTATATGCCTTTTCCTCCTGATTAGCCTAATTAAGTGATATATTATCAATAGCAGAGACTCTGCGAGACCAGTGCGCTCTCCACTGCCTAGAAAGAAGAGGGGAGTCCTCCGTGGATCAATATAAAGGACGACACAAGCACCGAGGACTCTGGTCAGTGTATCAGTGGTTTTTAGATAGTAGTGTTCTCCAACCTCACTCTCTGTGACTCTCGATATCTCTTCACTTCCACTAACTTTTACTCTTACAAGACATGCGGTAGAGAGGAGAGGAGAGGAGAGGGGTAAAAAGACAGACTCTATGAGTTTATATATCTACAGCGCCGGAGTCGCTGCTTTAAACCTCCATTGCCTTAGTATTCCATCTCGTTCTGTTTGTCCTTTTAGTTCTTCCGTTATCTCATTTAGAGTTTCAGGTTGATAGGTGTGGGTGTGGTTTTTGCAGTTAGCAAAACTAGGAGATGGATTCTTCTTCTTTTTTTTTTTCTTCTTTTTTTTCAGAAATCTATAAGCCACTGAAAATGTAATAGCATGTGTAATTCTGTTTTTTAGTGTAGAGTAGAATACCTTATTAAGTAAAGCTGCTACCCAGAATACTGACTAGAGGACGATGCTGTGTTGAATCTGAGTTGTAGTCTATCCTATTATCGAAACATTGACATGAGATATTCAGATTGCTCTACTTTTAAGCACACAGTGGACATAGACACAGCTCTTTAATAAGGGTTTCATGTCAATACAATCACTTTTTTTTTTTTCAAGGTGTCCTCTCCTTACATATCTACAACCTTTGATCTCTGTGTGGTTGTAGTTGCCTTTGTCAAATAGCATAGGTGCGCTGAAATTATCAATGCACTGCCTTCAGATGAGCTGGCTGTCCACATCAAATTGGAGTTGGTCTTCTTCGATGTTTTATTATGTAACATAATGTGTTTTGTTTGCTATGATTACTAAGGGATTCGGTTAATTTTTTCCAATTCAAGTGTACTGGTTTGCTCCCTTTGCTCTGCAGGGCCTGTCCTAATTAGCCACCTTTCCTTGTCTCCTTTCCAATATCAACACTGATCTGTGAAAGAACTGGACAGGTGAAAGTAAGCCGTCATCAACCAGGGGAGGCTAGAAGAGGTAGACATCGGAAGATGGTCTCATTCTAATGAATGGAACAGTGTTGGATACCATTCTTCATTCCTTTCTGTGCATTAGAATGAGCCTGTACTTCCATTGTGGGGCTGTACTGATTGTTTTTCACCCATCCTGTCTTTTCAGATCTGTAAATTCCTGGAAAGGAGATTACAAGACAGTTATAGCTATGTGTTGTATCAATTTGATTAAGGGATACAAATCTTTTGCTTTGTCCATCACACACCATAAGCCAGTACAGCTATTAAAGAAGAATGAGGGAGTGATTTGTGGTGGGATGGTGTTAGTTAACTGTGAAACACTCCTTCCAGCCAGTAGTTGTGCTGGAATGAATGCAGGTTAAGTGAGACCCTACTGGATAACATAGCTCCATAAGCATAAAAGAGTTAATATCTTTGATTCTTCTCTCTTTTCAAAACGTTTTAAGTGTCACAGAATTTTCCCCCTGTAGATAGAAAGCGTAATTGTTATTTCCTGCCCACTCACTGCATGCCAACTCCTCCCCCCATCCCAATTCCTCTCTACCCACTGTACCTTGTCTGGAGCCCCTGACACATATGATTGTTTACCCAGCATCCCTCCTGGGAAACACCCTCTGCAACGCTGGAGGATCCAGCCATGTTTACACAGCATCCCTCCTGGGAAACGGCCCTCTGCAACGCTGGAGGATCCAGCCATGTTTACACAGCATCCCTCCTGGGAAACGGCCCTCTGCAACGCTGGAGGATCCAGCCATGTTGACTGAAACCAAAGATGGTTAAGAGAGAAAGAGAGTAATGCGTCCCTGGTAGCTGTGTTGATATAAAAGTCGATGAGCTTCCATTTGATGATTTCAGAAAGGTGCGTGCGTGTGCACATTTATCCACTGTTACATTAATGTTTTTATCTGGTCCATAATCTGCCTAGAAAGGTTTATTGTTTATTTCAAGGGTCAAAGGCACCAACTTCAGCCTCGTCATGAATTGACAGCCTTTAGCGTTATTCCATAATTATATAATCTGGGAGTCATATCATTGAAGTACAATTGAAACAGTCATTTTATTGATAAAGTTGTGTGAAAGAAACTAGCTGTGAATAGAAGTCATCTGAATAAACACTGGTGCCATTTTGGGTCGCTATGATCCCAAGCCTTAAGTTGGCCTCACACATCCAGTAATTCGCTATGGATGCCATATTAGCATTTCCCACTTTATACGAAGCCTGAATATGCATGACACACAGCCTTTGTAAGGTGATTGGAATGTATTTACCATTATGACACGGAGAGCTCCTTAACATAAATTCTCATTTGAGTTTGATGAAGCATGCTATTTGTATGTTTGTGTTGTGAGTGAATTTGCTATTTTCTATACATGCATCATGCACCTGTGACACTTCATGCAGTGGTTAGACATGCAAATGCAGGTAATAGGTGTGTGCTCTTTAGTTGAGTTGATTTCACTCTGTCATGATATAGATATGCTGTTCAAGGTGCCAGCACCAAAAGAAAACTCATCACAGGGCAGTGTGTAAATGTAACCAAGGACAATGTGACTTTTCAGATTTTTATTTCTCCTTTCTCAATGAAGTCTACACTTGTCCAGAGTGGCCTTATACAATGATTAATAAAGAAATGATTACTCAAGCACCTGTGTTGATGTTTCATCTGAATGGATGAATGAATGTATCATTCCAGCATTTCTTTAAGGGCATTTCTGCTTTTAATGAGAGAGACAGTGAGATTGACAGGAAGGATGGGTTAGAGAGAGAGAAGGGATGACATGCAGGATGTCAATGGCCGGAATCGAACCAGGGACCCTGCGATTATATGGCTGACACCTTAGTGTGCTACGCCAAGCCAAACCAAGCGACCCCAGAATTTCTGTTTTAAAAGGTTATTCAGGAGGCTGCATGTAGTAGAAAAGGATATAACATTAAAACTGTGCCTTTATGACAATTATTACAACATTAACTCATAACCCTTCAGGATAAGTGAACCGTTAGAAGAGAGTGAACAAAAAGAAATATTGTCTTGAGATGAAATGGACAACGACAGTAGAAGCAGCTTACAATGACACGTGACTTGCAAGAGGGAGATCCCAAAATAATTTAAACCGAAGATGTCAAAAACATACAGATAGACTTATTTGATTTGGTAATTGCGTTGGCAGCGAAATGAACGATCAAACCAGAATTGTAACTTTCCAAATACCATAACATGATCCAACATGACCAGCACGGCCTGATAAGGATCTCTTTCTTTCCCTCTGATTATATTCACCATATATTATAATGGCAGCCATCTTTTCAACTCAGCCTGGCCTCAATCCACAGGTTGTCTTACCTGGTTACCTGACACTGTGCCCTCACAACGCCATCACGCCAATCTCCTCACACCGTCCACTTTCACTATACCAGTGATTTTCGTATTACTTGTTAAACGATACATCCTCATACTTCACTATCCTGCCACCCTTAGTCTCCACCTCCTTCTGCTCCCAAGTCTCAACCTCCCCGTTCTTCTCCTCATAGCGGCGGATTCGCATCTTGCCTGTTGTGGGGAGTGGGCATGGGAAGCCCTGTGAGGCCTCCTGGTAGAGAAGATTCTTCATGACATCTTGACTGGGTTGAGCCATGGCTAATGGAACCAATGCCTGGCCTCTGTCCACCCCTGCTGCCTGTGGGGAAGGTGAGCGTCTCACCGGAGGAACGTGCGGGCGCTGTGCTGCCCTGACCTCCTGCATTGGGGTTTGCTTTAGCTCCCATCTTGATGGCGATGGCGAGCGATTTTTCATCTCTGTGTGAGGAAAAGGTGGTGTCAGGTGACGTCCTCTGGGAAGCCCCCCAAGGTTGCCACCTCCACCTCCCCCGGCCTTTCTTATGTCCGAGATGACCCCATCCATGGTGGCTCGAAGTGAGGGGAGGCTCTCCACCATCCTACAGACAACGCTACAGTACGGCTGGCCTCTGAGAGTCTCCTGGATCTTGGCGGGACAGACACTGGGGGTATGCAGCCTGACCCTGGCGCAGAGCTCAGCGATGATCTTACCCATGGCCCATACGTCGGAGCGCTGGTCTCTCTGGCTCCGCCTCTCCAGAACCTCTGGGGCAGAGTAGGCCTCGTTGCCCATATCAGTTGCAGAATTGAGGCCGTTGCGGTAGAATTTGGCCAATCCCAAATCAATGATCACAGCTCGGTTAGTGCCATGCTCCACCTAGAAGGGATTATTAGGGGAGAGGAGAAATACTGTAATAATAATAATAATAATAATAATAATACATTAGACTTATATAGCCCTTTTCTAGACACTCAAAGACGCTTTACAAACTGAAAACATTGAGTAGTAACAATAAAAAGAAACAAAAAAGAAATAAAAGAAAGTATAGGGGCCAATTAAGGTAGTGCTGGGGACACATGGGAAGGGGAGGGGGAGAGGGTTAACTGGTGAAGGCGAGCTTGACGAGGTGGGTTTTGAGGGCCTGTTTAAATGTTGGGAGGGTGTTGGCCTGTCTGATGTGGTTGGGGAGGGTGTTCCAGAGGGACGGGACTGCGGCCCTCTGTATGTGTTCCTTTCCTGTTGTACACACTCAGGAGCCAATCTGGGCTTTTCCCCAATGCGTTTCACATTGAAGGCTGTCTCCCCACTCACCATGATATTGTCAGGCTTGAGGTCCTGGTGGACGATGTCTTTGCCATGTAGGTGCAGTAGCCCTTCACACATGCCTGTGATGATGGTGGCCTTGATAGATGGCGTCAACTGTGGAGATACAAAGCAGAGACGGTGTAACTGGAGTGAAACTGTAGGGGAGCTTTAATTCTAATCAGATGGGCTAATCTCTTCCACATTTGACATTGCTTATATTTCTATCACATTTTTGAAAGGTCTCCTAGAAGCAGAGCCATTTTCCCCACAACAGTTTGTCTATAGAGAACCGTATTTGATAGTGATAGATATGTTCATAAGCCACTGTACCTGTATTTTTGATTTTTGTGTGTTGAAGATGGTCATCTCCATGTCTTCCCCAAAGATGAATTCTAAGGGGATGATCCACAGGGAATCCTTGAGTGTTATATTACCCAGGAGCTTCACTATGTTAGGATGACTTGCTTTCCTGTAGTCCCAGGAAAGGAATGAGACAGAACAGAAAAAACAGGGTTCTTCATCATCATCTCTACAATTACCGTCTTCGCCGTCCCTGAGTTCATGCACTGTTAACACTTTGTCATACTCACTTGTACACTTCACACTCTCTCTCCAGATCTGTCCTTTTAATCAAGTGTTCTGGCACCTTCTTCACTGCAGCCCACTTGTCATTGTACTTCTGTCTGTACACCTTTCCAAAAGCTCCTTTTGCAAGAGTGCTGGTTGAATAGGCCATCTGGGGGGTTGTTGGGGGGGTATAAGGAAAAGGGGCATTTGAAATTTGAAACATTTTAACAGTCACATTAGGACAAAAAAACAAAAAACACTACTAAAACATTCAGTATAACATACAGCAGGGAAA